>NC_069501.1:95774248-95981748 GCF_027579735.1 Bombina bombina
TATGTGTGTGTGTGTGTACATATGTATTTATGTATTTATATGTGTTTACAGACATATATACACATAAATACACATATAGACACATATATATATGTGTGTGTGTGTGTGTGTGTGTGTGTACATATGTATTTATGTATTTATATGTGTTTACAGACATATATACACATAAATACACATATAGACACACATATATATATATTAGTGCATTGGAGCCCTTTGCAATTAAGTAGCTGAAAACATGTAAAATCATATTTATGCAATATTCATATTTAATAAAGTGTTATACTGTGTTTTTAGTGTAAATATTCACGAAAAGCCAAAGTCGAGCACAGCTAGCGAGCAAGCGGGAGCAATAAATAGCGCTACACTCATAATCTAGCACTTAATTGGTTAAAGGAACATGGAAGTCAAAATTAAATTTCATGGTTCAAATACCACTGGTTTTCAAACCTGTCTTCAGCCCTCCCTTACAGTCCACATTTTGAGAATATCTGAACTGGAGCACAGGTGAAATAATCAGTTGATTAGTATACCTAGTTATTTTACCTGCTCTCATCCAAGGTAATACTGAAAACCTGGCCTGTTGGGGAGAACTGAGGACAGGTTTGAAAACCAGTGAAATAGACCAAATGTACCTTGTTTTCTTGGTTTTCTTTTTTTTAAAGCAAACCTAGGTAGTCTCAAGAGTAGCAAAACACTTCTGAAGGGTAGCTGGTGATTGGTGTTTACACACATATATGCCTCTTGTAATTGGCTCATCAGACGTATTTAGTGAGGTCCAGTAGTGCTTTTCTGCTCCAAAGCTAACTTTATCTATTTGTTTTTAACCCTTGGTACAAAGAGCAGCAATTAAACATGAATAAAATATTTGTGCACAAAGAGTTAAGAGATGACACATATAGATCTCAATAGGGGTGACACCTATAGATCTATTGGTGCATAAGAACACAGATTCGCAATGATATAAACAAAACAAAGTTGTTGTTTTTTTCAGAAAAGAGACATTTGTCTTTGAAAAAAGGAACAAAAATGTATTTTGTTTAGGCACAAAATAAAAATCACATTTATGTTCCTTTAAGCAACGTAAACTGGTAAATACTCATTATAACATTCTCTGCAATTGTATTTCCTTTTGAGAGGTCCCTTTCCAGTATACTATTGTTTAACTTCTTTGATCACCCATTGAGAAATATATTTAGACCTTGGGAACATATTACTTAAAATACATATGCAATTAGTTTAGAAATGGGAACTGAGATCTTGAGGGGATACGGGAAAAACCTTGCACCATTTACAGTTTAATGAATAGCATCACTGGGTCTATTGTGTAAGTAATTGTTAAACTTCCTTCCTAATTTGCTTTGTGTTCGTAGTAGTCACTTTTGTCAATGAGATATTTTTGTTTTGTTTTGCTGATTCAACACATAAAACAAACAGATGAATATTCTGCATAATGTATTGTCTGATTTAAAGGATTTATCCTTATTTAGGTCTTATTTTATTTTAGAAACTAACACCTAGATTTAGAGTTTTGCGGCCAAAGGGGTGCGTTAGCTATGCGTGTTTTTTTTCCCCCGCACCTTTTAAATAATGCTGGTATTCAGAGTTCTCTGAAGTGCTGCGTTAGGTTCCAAAAAGGGAGCGTACAGGCATATTTACCGCCACTTCAACTCTCAATACCAGCGTTGCTTAAGGTAGCGGCTAGCTGGAAAAACGTACTCGTGCACGATTCCCCCATAGGAAACAATGGGGCAGTTTGGGCTGAAAAAAACCTAACACCTGCAAAAAAGCAGCGTTCAGCTCCTAACGCAGCCCCATTGTTTCCTATGGGGAAACAGTTTCTAAGTCTGCACCTAACACCCTAACATGTACCCCGAGTCTAAACACCCCTAACCTTACACTTATTAACCTCTAATCTGCCGCCCCCGCTATTGCTGACACCTGCATTTTATTGTTAACCCCTAATCTGCCGCTCCGGACACCGCTGCAACCTACATTATACCTATGTACCCCTAATCTGCTGCCCCTAACATCGCCGACCCCTATATTATATTTATTAACCCCTAATCTGCCCCCCCCAACGTCGCCGCTACTTTACCTACACTTATTAACCCCTAATCTGCCGACCGGACCTCGCCGCCACTATAATAAATGTATTAACCCCTAAACCACCGCACTCCCGCCTCGCAAATCGTATAATAAATTGTATTAACCCCTAATCTGCCCTCCCTAATATCGCCGACACCTAACTTCCAGTATTAACCCCTAATCTGCCGACCGGACCTCGCCGCTACTCTAATAAATGTATTAACCCTAAAGCTAAGTCTAACCCTAACCCTAACGCCCCCCTAAGTTAAAGGGCCACTGTAAGTAAATATTTTCTATGCCTGTTACTAACTAACTACCCCAAATACGCTTTTTATCAATAGCATTTCATTAACATATCTCTACCGTATATCAGAAATCTTGTCTGCAAATTTAATTGTTTTCCAAACCCACTCCGTGGGTATCCTTTGCTCTGTACCAATCCGTTTACAATACCTAGGTTTCAAAATGGCGCTTTAAACTCAAAGTTATTGGTTTAAGTATTTTGAACATGCAGTGCTGAAAATAGTGGGCAGGATAACGTGACATCATCGGCGAATAAAAGATATAACTTTTAGAATGTTGTGAAACTTCGTTTTGGAGAAAATATAGGTCAGTAGGTTTTAATTAATGTTTATTAACTTTAATATGTTAGTTGTTTAGCTTAAAAATTATAACAGAAAGTAATCCTTTAAATATAATTTTTATCTAACGAAATAAATTAAATATTATTAACTAAAGTCTTCCTATTTAAAACTAAATACTTACCTGTAAAATAAACTCTAATATAGCTACAATATAACAAATAATTATATTGTAGCTATTTTAGGATTTATATTTATTTTACAGGCAACTTTGTATTTATTTTAACTAGGTACAATAGCTATTAAATAGTTATTTACTATTTAATAGCTACCTAGTTAAAATAATTACAAAATTACCTGTAAAATAAATCCTAACCTAAGTTACAATTAAACCTAACACTACACTATCAGTAAATAAATTAAATCAATTAACTACAAGTACCTACAATTAAATAAACTAAACTAAATTACCAAAAAAAAACCACTAAATTACAAAAAATAAAAAAAATTACAAGAATTTTAAGCTAATTACACCTACTCTAAGCCCCCTAATAAAATAACAAAGCCCCCCAAAATAAAAAAAAAATCCCTACCCTAATCTAAATTAAAATAGTTAACAGCTCTATTACCTTACCAGCCCTTAAAAGGGCTTTTTGCAGGGCATGCCCCAAAGAAATCAGCTCTTTTGCCTGTAAAACAAACACACTACCACCCCCAACATTACAACCCACCACCCACATACCCCTACTCTAACCCAAACCCCCCTTAAATAAACCTAACACTACCCCCCTGAAGATCTCCCTACCTTGAGTCGTCTTCACTCAGCCGAGCAGCGATGGACCAAAAGAAGACATCCGGAGCAGCAGAAGTCTTCATCCTATCCGGGCAGAAGAGGACATCCGGACCGGCAAACATCTTCATCCAAGCGGCATCTTCTATCTTCATCCATCTGACGAGGAGCGGCTCCATCTTCAAGACCTCCGGCGCGGAACATCCTCTTCTCCCGACGACTAGACGACGATTGAAGGTTCCTTTAAGTGACGTCATCCAAGATGGCGTCCCTCGAATTCCGATTGGCTGATAGGATTCTATCAGCCAATCGGAATTAAGGTAGGAAAAATCTGATTGGCTGATTCAATCAGCCAATCAGATTCAAGTTCAATCGGATTGGCTGATCCAATCAGCAAATCAGATTGAGCTTGCATTCTATTTATTGGCTGTTCCGATCTGGTAAGGTAATAGAGCTGTTAACTATTTTAATTTATGAAAAATAGAGAATAAGTAAGGGCGCTGATATCCGCTAAAGGGATCGTAATTGATTGTCAGCGGTGATATACCAATTTATTTATTAGGCCTATGGGAATTTATATATGTGATTGACTAATTGCCTAATGAGTGCAGAGAATGGTGCAAAGCATTAAAATAATAAAATATTTTTGTGAGTCTCTAATTTCTATTAATGATTCAAATACAATGTGTTTAGATGCAGCAAAGAAAATTAATTTTGGGTCTTACTACCAGTGCAAAAGTATTTTTAAATTGATGACTAATTAGTACTATATAAAGTCCTATGTGCGTGTGTAGTGTTATACAATATGTGAAAACAAATAAGAAAAAATTGGATGATTAATTGTGCTAGTGTATTCCTGATATTACTGGAACCTGTGTATGGGAAGTTGCATATGTAAACTTAAAAACTAATGGAGAAATAGAATTGCAATATTATACATTTTATTAAAAGATATTTAAAAGGAACAATTAATAAACATAAGTTGTAAATACCATTCAATAGCTGATGTGGCTATGGGACGTCTCCCAGATATGTTAAAAACGGATAGAACTTGATAATTAGATAATAAAAGTATTGTTAAAAACAATGTTAGATGTATAAATTATACATAACCAACAATGCCTAGCTGTATAATATCTAACTATATTTGGGAATAATCTATTGTTACATTTAATTTCACAGCTATGATCTTATAGGGCGATATTTATTCCTTTATAGATTAGTTGAAAATAAAGTTCATATGTTTCAATATTCCAACTTGAAATTCATTGAACAAAGTCACTACTTGATGTCCCAATTTTAACCTTTATTTACTTCAAACGTTGTGTGGCTGTTTTAGCCCAGTTACTTATTCTCTATTTTTCACAATTTAACTCTGAAAAGATTGAAGGATCTTTTCTTTATGTAAGAGGCTTGGAATTCTTATAGCTCCAGCGCTCTACTCTCTCATTCATTTGTAGGGTAGGGAATTTTTTTTTGGGGGGGGGGGGCTTTGTTATTTTATTAGGGGGCTTAGAGTAGGTGTAATTAGCTTAAAATTCTTGTAATCTTTTTTTATTTTTTGTAATTTAGTGTTTTTTTTTGTAATTTAGTTTAGTTTATTTGATTGTAGGTACTTGTAGTTAATTGATTTAATTTATTTATTGATAGTGTAGTGTTAGGTTTAATTGTAACTTAGGTTAGTATTTATTTTACAGGTAATTTTGTAATTATTTTAACTAGGTAGCTATTAAATAGTAAATAACTATTAAATAGCTATTGTACCTAGTTAAAATAAATACAAAGTTGCCTGTAAAATAAATATAAATCCTAAAATAGCTACAATATAATTATTCGTTATATTGTAGCTATATTAGGGTTTATTTTACAGGTAAGTATTTAGTTTTAAATAGGAAGACTTTAGTTAATAATATTTAATTTATTTCGTTAGATAAAAATTATATTTAACTTAGGGGGGTGTTAGGGTTAGACTTAGCTTTAGGGGTTAATACATTTATTAGAGTAGCGGCGAGGTCCGGTTGTCAGATTAGGGGTTAATACTTGAAGTTAGGTGTCGCTGATGTTAGGGAGGGTAGATTAGGGGTTAATACTATTTATTATAGGGTTTTTGAGGCGGGAGTGCGGCGGTTTAGGGGTTAATACATTTATTATAGTGGCAGCGAGGTCCGGTCGGAAGATTAGGGGTTAATAAGTGTAGGTAAGGTAGCGGCGACGTTGGGGGGGGGTGGGCAGATTAGGGATTAATAAATATTATGTAGGTGTCGGTGATGTTAGGGGCAGCAGATTAGGGGTACATTGGGATAATGTAGATGGCGGCGGTGTGCGGTCGGCAGATTAGGGGTTAAAATTTTTTATTAGAATGGCAGCGATGTGGGGGACCTCGGTTTAGGGGTACATAGGTAGTTTATGGGTGTTACTTTAGTGTACTTTAGAGCACAGTAGTTAAGAGCTTTATAAACCGGCGTTAGCCCATAAAGCTCTTAACTCCTGACTTTTTTCTGCGGCTGGAGTCTTGTCGGTAGAGGGTCTACCGCTCACTTCAGCCAAGACTCTAAATACTGGCGTTAGGAAGATCCCATTGAAAAGATAGGATACACAATTGGCTTAAGAGGATCTGTGGTATGGAAAAGTCGCGGCTGGAAAGTGAGCGTTAGACCCTTTCCTGACTGACTCTAAATACCAGCGGGCTGTAAAAAGCAGCGTTAGGACCCCTTAACGCTGCTTTTGACTGCTAACGCAGAACTCTAAATCTACGCGATAGATTTTGATAGCAGATAGAAACCACAGATTATCAAATCTGCCCATATTTCCTAAAAAGTGTATGCTTAAAGGGACAGTCTAGTCAAAATTAAACTTTCAGGATTCAGATAGGGCATGCAATTTTAAATAACTTTCCAATTGACTTATATCATTAAATTAGCGTTGTTCTTTTGGTATTCTTTGTTGAAAGATAAACCTCGGCTCATATGCTAATTACCTCTAAGTACTATTGCTTGTCTGTTTATCATGCATTTGTTGGTTATGCAAATCTACTGTATTTACTGGTCCTTGAAGTCCCTCACTGTGTTTGCCTTTAACAATTCTAATGGAAGATTATTCTATGAATCAACCACCCTTTCTCTAAAGAGGTAGTTCCACAGATTACTCCTGAAACTACTACCCTTAAAGGAATATTAAACAGTCTATTTCATAATTTTAGAAGGATTTTACCTTTCATTTCTTTTTTTTAAACTTCAATTGTGCAGTGTCCATTACTTCGTCACACAGCCCTACAAGGGTGCTTTGGTCTCTAGAGAAAGGCTTATCTAGCTTGATGTCATAAGATGTAACATGAGCTAGTTTACTATTAAGTGAATACAAGATAATCAGGGAGCCAGATTTGCCCATGTTTAGAAGAGGCAGAATGCAACTTAAGTTATCAACATGTCAGCTCTTTTATTTAAGTGCTAATTTTTAAAGAAAAGTAATGTGTTTGCTGTTTTATTTTTTATTTTTTTACAAAATCTATTTCTTTTTATATTTAATTTGATTTAAAAATTTGATTTTACAAATGGAGCACTGTTTCCTATCCCTTTAAACATGATGGCCCCACCTACCTACTATTCTAAGCATGGAGGACTTCTATTGCACTATCTGCTATATGTTGGAGGTCCTTGAAACTAGCCTTTCTCACAAGATGGCGGATCTACATCTGTTCCTGAGGACTGGAGAAAACTTACCCGAACAGCCCCCTATGAGCGCAGAAGTGGTTGTCCCTGCATTAGCGTCTGCTACGAGAGCTGAGTGTAAGGAGAAGAGATGTGAACCACCTGTGGAGACCCCACCACTGAAAACTATGCAACGGTTTACACCACGAGCAAGAGATGCTCGCAGTTACTTTGAGCCTACGCTCACTTCGGCAGAGACGGCCGATCAGCCAGATCGAGATCATTTTCACCCAGAGAGGAGACTCCTGGAGGATAGAGGCATGATAGCTTCCGTCACATTTCATTGTATGGCCTATAGCTATAGTCCCATGTGGGGACCGAAGGTGACTTACCACTATCTCGGATCAAGCGAGACTTCTTGGTTATTTAGGGGCTTTTTGTTTGCCACTATTTGAACGTACGGTCACACATCCTTCACCTTTTATTCGATCTGCAGTACTTACAGGACCCTTACTTTACAGCACACTCGGGTATATTCCATGGCAAGCTCAATCCAGGATTGCTATCACCGGAGTAGGCTAGAAGCTGATATACAGGGCTCCCTAGTTCAGATAATTTGTATGTCTATATCTACCACTGATTAGGGATGAATGTATCCAGCAATATTTCAGATATTTTTTTTGAAAATAATTTTTTTATTGAAGTTAAAACATATATCATCACAACAGGAACTCGCCCTAAGGCCAAAGTTACAGCAAAGAGAGTAATACATTGTCTATCCAAAGGTATTATTGAGAAAGCAATATGCACATAAAGCAAGAAAAAAATACATTTCAAATCTGGTTATGAAGATAGACAGTATCTTAGGCGAGATAAACTAGAACTTCATTTTATAGTATAACGTCAGCGTATGAACTCCACATTCTAATAGTATTTTACCTAAAACCAAAATATCAACCTGCGGAGAGTTAGCATAAATATCAGCCACTCTTGGGCCGAGATATATAGGGGGGAAGGGGATATTCAGCGGGTAAGCACCGCTATACGCATAGGGAAAGGGGGTGAGGGGACGGAGCCATATATAAATGTAAGTAGAATATGGTACCTGGATATATCTTTCTTAAACTTTTATAGATTAACATTTTCAGCTGTATACTATTCTGTGGTATATGTAGGGCATGTTCCCTAAAAGAATAGAATAGAATATCAGTGTAATTGCTCTATACTAAACGGCCATAATGGTAAGTACTAGGGCTTTACATTAGCATAGGGAAAACATCTAAAAATAAACATTCTATAAAAGCTGCAACCCTCTGGGGATTATCAAATAGTAGAAGGAGAGTATATCGTCTAGGTTAAATATCAGTTAACAGCAGTAATTGTGCAGAGATTAAGCAGTTATAGAGGTCGTTTAGTAGAGTTTAAAACAATACAGAGCTGACTATGGAAGCGTTTCTCAGTGATATTTAGTAATTAGTGATAAGTTGAGGAAACCACTGCTACCGCCACAATTATTAAGAAGTGTCTGGGGCCTAATCTAAAGGTCCAATATATAAGCCAAAATAGATAATTATATAACTAAGGCTAAATACAGTTCAGATAATAAGTGTAAGGAGCTATATCTGGACATACTTAATAGCCACAGGAGTGCTATAGAGGTAGTTAATTAAAACATAGGCTAATATTAGACAGCATGAATTGTCACACTACAGCAACTTAGTGTGTATAGTTGAGTGAGCCCATATCTTAGGGCCTGCAATATTATGGGCATTAAGCTAGTTTAAAAGATTCCCAAGAATTTTGACTTAATAGCGCAGCCTTATAGTGTAGAAATGAGTAATTGTATTTAAGAAGGTCAGCTTCCGACTTGTAAATAGCAGAGGAGAGATTTAACCTGCAATGTCTAAGGCATATATCTGTATCATTGTGAGGCCTTCTCTGCATGTGAATACTCATTATCTCGCTAGCTTAAGGTTGCATTTTTAGGGGAGTAAGATACATTTAACGAATAGTAATGAAACATTACCAGTTCAGTACTAGAAGTTGTAAATAACAGTGATCTTTAGTAACTAGCATGCATATGACTTTAACAGCTTGATAGAAACTCTATGTGCATATATAAAACACTGCATTAGGAAAACAGAGGACAGCAAAGCATAGTAGCCTAAAATGTTTAGTCCTGTGGACAAATGTGCGAGGCAGACATAACCCAATGCACTCTGGTAACTGTAAAAGAAAAATATTAGAATACAAATGTATTTACTGGGGGTACCTCCTCCAGTATGAAATGCTAAAAAAAATGGCTAAACATATTATGAGCTTATAAGCCTAGCTAGGAGTGAGTTAGAAAGAGGAGGTTAGGTATATGACTTGACCAACATACTAAGACAACTTGAAAGTTGTTATTGTAGCAAAGCCCCAATTATTAGCCTACATATAGATGATATATGCTCATATACAAACCATACTATAGGGGTCTAAAGGACTTTGTCAGCGTCTATGAATAACATATATACTGTTTTAGGCATAAACATAGAATCATGTATTTTTAAAACTAAAAAGATAAACATGTAATTGAAATAGTCCAGAGCCAGTGTTAATGAACCTGTCATACATTGTCTTATATAACTTCGGTTAGTATTGCGTTATGTGTTTCTATAGTAAACAGAACATATGCACACTTTTTCCTCTTTTTTTTTTTTTTTTAAAATAGTAATTAGGAACCTTGCCTCACAGTATAATGTCCCAGAGGCATATGCTCAGTTCGTAGCATCATAATGGTGAAGAATTGCGTGCTAGTATTTGAAATGGTAGGAACATTATTGGTCCCATATAAACATTCAGTTAGCTGTATCTTGAAGGGCTAACGTGAGAAGTCAGATGCATTCTAATAGTGTCCATGGGGATTATTCTCAGTGCCCCGTTCTTCAGATCAATAGATCGTCATGCTGGGGATCGTTTCTCACACAACATATGTCCAACACTAGTAGTTCACATATAAGATGCAAAAACATAAAGCACGCACCGAGAGTCAGCTATACTGTCACATATTACCCGATCCCTGTAGGAGTATCTGCAGACCGGCTGTCAGTATAACATGTGTCGACTGAACAGACTAGGGCAGGAATCAGTGGCACACCATTTCTCCGGTCAGTGAGGTGGAGAGCATCTGCCATTGTGGTCGGTGAAATCCGCCTCTCATAAGGTATTTGAGCAACTAAGATGTCATAAGAGCTGGCAGGGAGGCTGTTATCGGGTGCGTTATGGATACAATCCCAGTGGGCTGAAATACCAAGCGGTATGCGCTGCTGCTGAAAAGGGTTCTTTAGCCAGAGCTCGGCACCCAGTACTCTTACCGGCAAAGTTTTCAAACGTGTGGGAGAGCTGTTAGGCAAGTTACGGTCCGCGCTCGTTCTCCTAATCAGTAGGTGAGTCGTCTTAAGCTTGCTTTCACTGCGAAGTTCAGCTAGGGACCATTCTGACATTGTAGGGACGTGCGCTGTACTTATAATGCTGTCGGGGAGAAACGGAGCTCCATATTCCAGCAACATGTCTCCTAAAACTGCGGCAGTAATACTCGGCTGTGGGGGAGGGTAGGGCACTACCATCACGCCATCCTGAAGTAACTTGGTCTGTGCGCCCTCAGGCCGCTCACCAGGTACATTATAGTCAGTGATACCTCCCATCGTCGATCGCAGTGTGGCAGAGATATCAAAGAAGCAGCTTTCCATCTGCTGCTCTAGGTTTTTCAGCAGAGAATGAAGAAGCGCACTATCCTCCATTTTGCTAAGAGCTTTCGATTACAGCCAGAGTTAGAAGTAGCGACTGTAGGCCCAGACACCTTCCTCCAGTATAAAGCGAAAAATATCCAGTTAGATGCAGAAATCTGCTTAAATACAATATCTGTCGCTGACAGGCTGACTAATAACAGCTCATTTGTATATTTAAGTCAATCTTTAATTAAGATATTAGCATTTTTCCTAAGTTGAGGCCCAGGAGCTCTAGCAATGCACATCTGCTCACTCCGGACGTTGGCTCCGCCCCCCAATATTTCAGATATTACACTTTTGAATCTAAGCTCATAGCTATTTGACACAGCTGCATGGCAGAATTATTTGATAGCTTAGACTTCTACACATAGGGGGATATTTATCAAATCGTCAACTGAAAATACGCTGGAGTTCTGTGTTGTAATTTTTGCGAGATTGACTCGGCATAGTTAGTAAAACGTCAATATTGGCAAATGTTGAAATTTGTGACGTAACATACGATCCCGCGATCTCAATCCAACACAGATCGATGCGAGTTGAAAACCAGTGGAATTTGAGCGGAATTGTGTTCATTTGCCCTCCTATTCAACAGTATTTGAAGCTCTCATGAAGTTATCAAACATTCTACTTTTACGCTCACGTCTTTTCCGACTCAGCGTACCTGGTTTTCAATCCGCCACTCTTGAGGTTGCGTATGCCATAGAACTCATTGGGAGTCTGAAAACACAGAAAGCTTATGTTCGATGCTGCAAGAGAATGAAGTATATTACATAATAAAAGTAAATTAGAAACTTTATTAAAATTGTATACCCTTTCTAAATAAAACAATATTATTGCTCCACATTTGGTGCACTAGTTTAGATATAGGGATAAAAATGAAAAATACATTGCTACTTATGGATTATGCTATAACTTTGTATCTCATTACAAAGCAAGGGGACAATATTATTTCTACATATTTGGTGCAAAGTTTTGCCCCAAACTTGTTGCACTAATAGATATAGAGATAAAAATGAAATAAATACACAACATAATATAGCTAACTTCCTTTTTATTTGTTGGAAAAATCTATATGCACCATGTTTAAGCCATGTAATACAAGTCCCACTCTCCACTTCGCGCCATATTTGACTCCATAATTTTCGCACCAATTATGACACAAATTGCTAATTAACCCACACACTAGTGAGTTTTCCACCAATTTTGATTGGAATATGCATAATCATATGATTTATGACATCAGCCAATCTTATTCAAATACACATTATAAACTATCACTAACTAATCAAATTGCTCGATACTTGCGTCATTGATCACTCATCAGAACTTGTAAGTGCCATTTGTTACATTGTGTATTATACTTTGAAAGTATGTACAGTATATGTGAAATTAGTATTAAAGATAAACATTGATGCTGACATTAAGACACACAGTGTAATATTTTAGACAAGGATTTTAAAATTTGAATTGATGTTTGATTCAATATAATCTTAAAATGATAGCTCAAAGGGATAGCCCACCTAACTTTAAACTGTCATGATTCAGATACAGCAGAAATTAAAATCACCTCTTTACTGGCATGCTATTTTCAGTGTATTTCTTCCTTTTCTTGAATTTCTATACAGTAAGAAATGTCATCTTATATGCCAGCCCATTTTATAACACCTGTGAAGGGGTAGTTTTTAAAAATAGATTGCAATCAGGAGGGGTTACACAGGTGCAGAGAGAAAACTGGCCCCACTGTTAAAGGGAAAGGAAACCCCAAAATATTATTTCATGATTTGGATAGAACATACAATTTAAACAACTTTCAAATTTACTTCTATTATCAAATTTGCTTCATTCTCTTGTTATCCTTTGCTGAAGGAACAGCATTGCACTACTGGCAGCTAGCTGTACACATCTATTCAGCCAATCACAAGAGACAAATGTGTGCAGGCACCAATTAGCAGCTAGCTCTTACTAGTGTAGGATATGTGCGTATTATTTTCCAACAAGGGATACCAAGAGAACAATTGCAATTATTCCTGCTCAGAATAATAATACATTTACAATATATACATATAGTGGTATGAATAAATACAGAGATATGACAGACAACATTGTTTAGACCAAGAAAAGGAAATTAGGGTCATGTAAATTTGTTTGCAAAAGATTTCTGACATAACACACACACATACATACATACACACACATATATATATATATATATATATATATATATATATATATATATAGACCTCTGACGAAGCAACCAATCGTGTTGCGAAATGCATTAGGCTTCGCCCCCGCCACACGCACAGTCAGAATCTCTGCTAGACCGGAACGACACAGTACACTACATTACACACTAGCTTGTGTGATCGTGTTATACTGGTATCCGGTGCAGATTTGGCTTTTCAACTGTTCACACTTAGCAGCTAAATAACGGTAAGACAGAGAGGTATATAAAACATATGCTGGTCTAATCCGTTCGTGCTGCATAATCATATATGGCCATAGATTGTGGCTTTTAATACTACTTTTTTACTGTAATTTTAAACATATTTGTGTATATATAATATGTTATTTGGACTCCAATAAAAGTGGAAATAATGTTTTAAGATATACATACACGTATTGTGATCTATCTCTGCCCTTATACACCCTATACCCCCTTGGAGCTAAGAAGTGGATTAACCCTGTGAGTCCATTTATCCTGTTGCTTGGAGACATACAGGGGTCGATCCAATCAGATTCAAGTTCAATCTGATTGGCTGATTGGTTCAGCCAATCGGATTGAACTTGAATCTGATTGGCTGATTCAATCAGCCAATCAGATTTTTCTACCTTAATTCCGATTGGCTGATAGAATCCTATCAGCCAATCGGAATTCGACGGACGCCATCTTGGATGACGTCATTTAAAGGAACCTCATTCGTCGGGAAGTCGTCGTGCCGGAAGGATGCTCCGCGGCGGAGGAGCGAAGTAAGAAGATTGAAGATGCCGATTTGCTTGAAGACGTCGCCGATGGAAGAAGACTCTCTGCCGCTTGCTTCAAGACATCGCCCGGATGGAAGAAGACTTCACTGCCGCTTGCTGGAACACATCGTTCGGATGAGGAGTTCTGCCCGGCGGGGTGAATACAAGGTAGGGAGATCTTCAGGGGGGGTAGTGTTAGGTTTATTTAAGGGGGGTTTGGGTTAGATTAGGGGTATGTGGGTGGTGGGTTGTAATGTTGGGGGGTGGTATTGTGTTTTTTTTTGCAGGCAAAAAAGCAGTTTTCTTTGGGGCATGCCCCCACAAAAGGCCCTTTTAAGGGCTGGTAAGGTAAAAGAGCTTTGAACTTGTTTTAATTTAGAATAGGGTAGGGAATTTTTTTATTTTATTAGGGGGCTTAGAATAGGTGTAATTAGCTTAAAAATCTTGTAATCTTTTTTTTATTTTTTGTAATTTAGTGTTTGTTTTTTTTTGTAATTTAGTTTAGTTTATTTAATTGTATTTTTAGATAGATATTTGTAGTTTATTTAATTTATTGATAGTGTAGGTGTATTTGTAACTTAGGTTAGGATTTATTTTACAGGTAATTGGGTAATTATTTTTACTAGGTAGCTATTAAATAGTTCATAACTATTTAATAGCTATTATACCTAGTTAAAATAATTAACAATTTACCTGTAAAATAAATATAAACCCTAACATAGCTATAATGTAATTATTAATTACATTGTAGCTATCGTAGGGTTTATTTTATAGGTAAGTATTTAGATTTAAATAGGAATATTTTAATTAATAATATTAATATTAGATTTATTTTAATAAGAGTTTAGTTAGGATGTTTGAGTTAGATAGGGTTATTATACTTAATATATATATAATATAATAACGATATTAACTATATTAACCCTAATATAATTAGGGTTAATATAGTTAATATAGCTGGCGGCGGTGTAGGGGATTAGATTAGGGGTTAATACATTTATTATAGGTGGCCGCGGTGTAGGGGGATGTAGATTGTAGGCAAAAGAGCAGTTTACTTTGTGACAAAGCCCTGCCAAAAGCCCTTTTAAGGGCTGGCAAAAGAGCTGTTACTTTGGGGCATGCCCCGCAAAAAGCCCTTTTAAGGGCTGGCAAAAGAGCTGTTACTTTGGGGCAATGCCACGCAAAAAGCCCTTTTCAGGGCTATTTGTAGGGTTAGACTTAGGTTTAGTGGTAGGGATAGTTTAGTATTTAGTATAGTTTAGTATTTTAGGGGTTAAATAATTTAATATAGATGGCGGCGGGGTAGGGGGATTAGATTAGTGGTTAATAATTTTAAAATAGCGGTGGGGTAGGGGCTCACTTTAGGGGGTAGGTAAGGTAGATGGCGGCGGTGTTAGGGGCTCACTTTAGGGGGTTATAGATTTAATATAGCTGGCGGCGGTTTAGGGGTTAATAACTTTATTAGGTAGCGGCGGGCTCCGGGAGCAGCGGTTTAGGGGTTAATACATATTTTATTGTTAGGATAGTGAGGGGGGATAGCGGATAGAGGGTTAGACGTGTCGGGCTATGTTAGGGAGGCGTGTTAGACGTGTCGGGCTATGTTAGGGAGGCGTGTTAGACAGTGCGGGTGATTTAGACTTTAGTCAGGTTTTGTAGGCGCCGGCAGTTTATAAAGTGCCGCAAGTCACTGGCGACGCCAGAAATTTGTACTTGCGCAGATTTCTGGACATCGCTGGTTTGTCAGACTTACGGCACGTTAGCATCTGACGGCGCCATATATGGGATAGCTTGAGTTGCGAGCTGAAACTGCGGGTGACGCGGGTTCCCTCGCTTGCGCCGCAAACTACGATCTATATCGGATCGCGCCCACAGTCTGTGGAAGAGCTGGAAAGGAAAGAGGGACCACAGTGGGGAACTGGTATAAGGAGAGTGGAAGGAGATACCAACTATAATTCAAGTGTCTTATCTATACCTCATACTGGATGAGGTCAAATCAAGTGGTTAATTATAATTGTGCTGTGAACTCCTTGTTGTAAACAGGCTTCACTAGGTGTGCTTTTCTTGTGCGCTTGTCCACACTTCACTCTTTCATATATATATATATATATATATATATATATATATATATATACACAAGTATGTGCAAGGATATATGTGCAAATTATAGCATTAATAATAATTTAAAAAATAAATAAAAAATATGACTCCTAGAAATACAAATACACATTAATTTCTGTGAAAGTATCATATAACAAATCAATATAAAAATAACTTTCTATGAGATATTTTTTGTTGAGGTATAATTCAATCTATTTCTTGGACATTAACAGATGAAAAATAAAAGATTAGCTTTAGAGACATGTGCTTGTTCATGGACAGTAATGAAATGGAATAAAAAAAGTTGAGAAAAACCAGAATAACCGTGACATCCATGACTAGTTAACACCAGTCCGATGTTCTTTGCACTGTACTTGACACGCATGTTTTTGACAGCTTTTTTGATAAATAAGGAGATCGTATTCAGGTCCGCAGCAGCGATGTCTGGCGAGCGCATTGATGCCGGCGAATGCAACATTTGACACTTTGATAAATAGACCCTGTAGTCTTCATGCATCTAATCTTGCAAAAAAATCTGAGGGCATCTGAGCTTAAACAGATGTGATTTTCTTCTACATAGAGATTTACACTATTAATAATGATGATATAGCCAGTATATCTGATAAAACGGTATCTAATAATGTAACCTAATTACTACATAATCTGCTATTCACCTCAGTATATTCCAATATAACACCCAGTATGGCTTTCATACTCTTCCTACATGTTTGATTTTACAGATGGGAACAACTCCTGTTTTAATAACCCCTTTTAGTGTTACATTATAGGGTACTTGCAAAATAACTTAATAGGTCACCCAATGTATACTAGTTTATATTACCTCAAAGATTTAAATATAGTCTTGTACTGACTAGTTTGCTGGCTAGGGTCTGGTTCATTGTTATAATTTATAGTGTATCAGAATACAATATATTCCATCTAAATGGTTCTCTAGGCTGAATAGAATCTGGCATTTGAGCTTAAACAATAAGTCAGCTACTCATTACAGTAATGTGCTCAGCCGATAGAATTAATATTAATGTCTGTTGGGTAAGCTGTAACTACTCAGCTCAGTTTGTGAGTATTATAATGCCGGATAGGCTAGCTCAATCAGATGCTACATAAATAGAGTTCTCCAGCTAGTGATAATCCAAAATGACCTTTATTGTGCATACAGGGTCCAAAATCAGCAACGTTTCGGACAAACACTTAGCCCTTTATCAAGCTTAACATCAAGTGATTATTCAAGTGTTTAAATAGCCATAATGGCGGCAAACAATCCAAATCAGCATTTCAATATTGCCATCTAGTGGTACAAAAAGTGAACATTTTCAACAACATTATTGCAGTATATAAAAAATATACAATATAACCATATAATAGTGCTACCTAGTGGTCAACCAACCTAGTGTATCAACAATAATACATATTAAAAAATATGATATAGAAAATGTAATTAATGTTAATACAAAAATTTAGAAAATACACAAAATACATATGCTAAAAATTTCATAAAAATAATTATTCATTACATTTAAAAACAATTTATATATGAAGATAATCAATCTCCACACATCACTCAATCTAACAATGGATACTCAGAAAAGGATAACATGATCATATAACACGAAAATCCCTACATAAATATTAGCAGAAGAATTAATTTACACCTCAATACATGTTTTGAATTTACACCTCAATATATATTTTTATACACTACCAGAAAGCTGACCAATTGCATTCCCTATTAAGGCCTTTAGGCCATAAGGTATTCAATTCATTAATCCAAAAGGTCTCTCTTTTATTTAATAAAGCCTCCCTGTCACCCCCTCTTCTAGGCATATGCACTTGCTCTATGATTTGAAAGCAGAGCTGACTAATATTGTGTCCCGCTTTTTAAAAATGAGAGGACACTGGAGCTTCCTTGTCTTCACACCTAATATTTGACTTGTGTTGCGTGATCCTTTCACGCGCCTCTCTAGTAGATTGTGCTATGTATATCAGAAAACATGGGCAATCAGATGCTGACCTTATATTTAAATTGTTTTACTTTGTCTTCTATGTCTCACTTAGCCAACCTTCAATTATTACTGTAGCTTGTATAACCTTTAGACTTAACGCCTATGATTGAGGTACCAACAATTGAGGTACCAATGTCTGATCTCATTTCACAATATAATACATCTATCTATGTCAATATGTGCATCATCCGCTAAAGTTGTGATTGTTTTCTCTTACCCACTTATACTTAATGTTAAGCAGTGCTTACCCGCTGAACTTTAAACTATGTTTTACTACTACATTAATATATTGGGACCCACAGAGGGGTCCCACCATAATATTTACTTAAACATATGCCTATATCATTGCTATGTACTATATCAACTCTCCCAACTGTGTTATATACATCTGTTTGAGGTCCAAAAGTAACCTAATGGGTAATATGGAGAGTATAGAGTAGAAAATAGAGGTTACATACCCATATGTTCATTATGTTTATCTTTATGTATACATTTCGTTGTACTTATAACCTGCTGATTGCAATATTTATTGTATGCTTACTCCTTGGTCTGATTAAAGCCTGCTTACTTGTATCTCATTTAAATTGTAAATGAACATACTCCTTTTTTATGTTGATTTTTGCTTAAAATCTCAAAAAAAGAATATAAAAAAAACAACATAAAAAAACCATGATGACCCATTGTTATGTCATTGCTCTTTTTTGCGAAAAAAAGACTTTCAGCATCAGCCTATTAAAAGGATAATCAGGTAAGCAGTAGAGAAGAGTTAATTGTATTTAATGCTGATTTCGGAACACCTTTTAAAAAGGGTTGGGCTCTGTCTCTCTCCACCCCCCTCCCCCACTGGGAGGCTTATTTCTTCTGATGTCACTTCTTTGGAAATCCATATAATCATGTACTGAAATTTTTAGCACAGGTAGAGGTATCAACACGAAAGAACAGCAATTTCACATTACAAAATAAAGGTAAAGGAGCTATTTGTAAACAATATAATGATGAAATGTACCAACTGGAGGGGTACAATGTTACAGTACACTGTCCCTTTAAGTCCTTTTATATGTATAAGGCTTCTATACTCACCATTACATTGCTCTTTAGCAACATACAATAGTTTCTGCTGGAGGGGGGGGGGGTGATTCCATGTGATAATAAAGGAATCTGACCTCCTCCAATCGTTGCGTGCCCCATGAGCTGGACGCCAAAGGTGGCACGCAACGATTGGAGGAAGCTGGATTTGTCATCGATATGCTCAATACCGAAGGAGATGCAGGCGGAGGATCAGCGATATGTTTACCTTAATGAAATGGTAAGTATTTAAAAAAAGAAGCGTCTTTGTAAAGTTTAATGAATTAAAGTGCCCATGTTTTTAAGATTATTTTTAGATACTGGGCTTTTTAATTAAAACCTTAATGTCCAGGATGTACCCTGTACGTCGCTGGACGTTAAGGGTTTTTCGGGTCATAATAGTGCAGGTGTCGCCGCTGTTGTAGAAAGCCATGCTATTAAAAAAGCATTCCTTATTCAAAGACCAGCGACGTACAGAGTTAAGGGGTTAAGGCTAGTTCACTATTAAGCTTTATATGAATGTGAGGAACTTACATTACAATATAATGCTCAGCAAAATAATCTGATGATTTCTCTTAATGCCAGAGAGTTTTTAAGAATCAAGGCCAAAAAGAGAGAATCATTTTCTGAGATCGTCTTTATTTAGACGAAAATATCAAGAAACCAGCTGTATCTTTTGCTGAAGTAAATAGTTTTTGTTTGTATAACTTCCTTATTTCAAGTCCTAGTAATATGATGCAATGAAACACAGGTACTTTAGCGCTGCGGAATCTGTTGGCGCTCTACAAATAACCGATAATAATAATAATACTTGCTTCTTCTTAAAAAGTCTGTCAATATTGTCTCTAATTTTTAAATGCATTTTCACATTTTTGTAAGTTTTGCAAATTTTTTTAAATTTCTGCGTTTATTACTGCATGCAAGATAACAAAATTAAAGAACAGTCTACTCCAGAATTGTTATTGTTTAAAAAGATAGATAATCCCTTTATTACCCATTCCCCAGTTTTGCATAACCAACACTGTTATATTAATATACTTTTACCTCTGTGATTACCTTGTATCTAAGCCTCTGCAGACTGCCATTTATTTCTGTTCTTTTGACAGTTTTGCATTTTAGTCTTTCATAAATACTTATTGTTATTTTACAATCAACACAAACAAAACAAATCAATACCTGTCCAGCCTATGGGGCATATTTATCAAGCTACATAACTTGTCCGCCTGCTCTGAGGCTGCGGACAGAAATCAACCCGATCGAATACGATCGGGTTGATTGACACCCCCTGCTAGCGGCCGATTGGCTGCGAATCTGCAGGGGGCGGCACAAGGACTGCTGGTGCAATGATAAATGTATGCTGTGTATGCTGTCTGCATTTATCGATGTGCTGCAGACATGATACGCTACTTTGTATCATGTCCGCTCGCACATTGATAAATATGCCCCTATATGTCAACATAAGAACTACCATAAACTTTTAAGTCATTCCTCTTCCTTTGTTTTTTATTTGTTTGTTTTTTCTTCCCCCCCCCCCACCAACAGAGATTATATGTCAAACAAAATTACTTATCTTAGGTCCCTAATAACAAAATTATCTCAAGATTTAACATCTATTTTCTCAATTCCATTCATGGTAATCCCTAAAGAACATGTGTTATTCCAAATATATTACCCAATTATTAATAATAATCATTCTATGATCAAGTAAGGAGGACTGTCCTAATAACTACTGAGTCAGAAAAAAAATGGATCATATGGAACATATATCATATAACGTGTAGCGTATAATGTATGCCCTTCCTAGCCAAGGGGGTAAATGAGGGGACAAAAAAGAGAAAAGAAAGAAGAGAAATAAAGAAACTTTAAATCTATACAAATTCTCCCCTTAACATAGCATTTTGCCCATATGTAGTATTAGCAAATGGATATATATACTACTTTTATAGATTCAGAGGCATGGGGCATATTTATCAATGCTGTCGGCATCTATCATTGCACCAGCAGTTCTTGTGAACTGCTTGTGCAATGCCGCCCCCTGCAGATTCGCGGCCGCTAGCAGTGGGTGTCAATCAACCCGATCGTATTCGATCGAGTTGATTTCTGTCCGCGGCCTCAGAGCAGGCGGACAAGTTATGTAGCAGCAGTCTTTAGATAAGATAAAGATAAGTTGTATATATAAAGAAAATCTGCAATATAGTATCTATCATCTATCTATATATATTATATATATTCATTAGCAGAAAACCTTTATTAAAAAGCTAAAATGTAAGCTCTCACTCAAATGTAAAAAATAGGAAAAGCATGGGTTTATGTGCTTTATCTAATGGACAAAAGCTAGGAAGTAATCATATGAAAAACATTATCTAGCCAAGCATATCATACAGTCATGTGATGTGTGAACATGTGATGCTATGCATTCATTTCATTAGCTGGTGTGACACCAGTCTTGTGCCCTCTCTCTATAAACATTCTTTACTTGGACACTCTTATTTTACTTATATATAAAACACATGTGAACTTTGGATCTTATGAATACCTAATTTCACAACACTACCTACCAAAAGAGTGCCGATATAATGGGTGGATAGAGTGCATATAAGAAAGTTTTGACTTTATTTTTCTTAAACCCATTAGCAAGACTACATGTAGGTTGTTAAAGATACTGGACATTGTTCTGTTCCTTGATTCTTAGATAATTTAGTAATTTGAGAGTATAAAAAGGGGATGTCAATTTCTTACTGTCTTGCAGTCAAACTGTAAGAGTTATTAGATCAATGACTTTCTAATATAGAGGTAAGTAGTATGTCTAATGTATTGGGTCATTAACTGCAACCATATGGCTTTCATGATCTTCATAAACAGAAAACGGTAGCACTATATAGGAATTGCACATACGTACACTCCATCAATATTTCAATTTTCAATTTTAAAATGCATTTATTGGATATGTTTACAGCCTATTCAAGACATATTTATGACTCATATATTCTCTGTTTTACTCATTTATTTTTTAGAGTTTTGATATGGGACATATAGATACTGTATATAGATATAGTTTAAAAAACTACATTAGACAATTAACATTCGCACAAGGATATGTTTTAAGTATATATTTTAATCAGGTACCTTGGGCTATGGGTACAGGACCTGGCTTCCTCACCTAATATCTATAATGTGGGGAGAACTGATATAAGGTACAGTCTAGAAAACAAGAGCACAATATCTATAGTCAACAGCAATTTTGGTTACCCAACATATTTTAACATATTGATTACTCTAATGGGAAATTACAAAATATTTACATTATTTTGTGCTTTTGACTACGTGTTGTTGCGAATGGTCATTTTTTATTTGACACTTGAATTTTTGAATGGAAAAGAGGAGGCTGGCGATAGGATAGTGCACTATGTGTAGTTATTCTAATATTTGATGGAATTAAATATGTTAAACTAAAAAGAAATCCTACAAAAAAAAATACATAACCCATTGTAATATAATTTGTGAACCTATCCCATTGACCTATAATCTTCAGACTCTTGAGTGTGGAATACTAGTTTTGGGGGTTTTAGACTATGATGGGGCTACAGATAATTATGTGATAATGAACACAAATAATTACATATAGGCTTTTAGCATTTTTGTTGGTAATAATGAATTATTTTATTTAGCAAATAAAATAGACAGATAGATCATAGATAGATAGATATATAGATAGAAAGAAATAAAAATGCAAAAATCTGTGTAAACTAATAGTAGAGTACAATCTTGTAATACGTTTTTCTCTAATTTATTGAGATTATGAAACATAAACAATTATAGTGGGTGAATATAACACATTTAAATGAGTGCTTGGTTTCTGAGTGTAAAATATTCTGTTTAAGTTACTTATAAACCAAATCCTTAGAAAATCATTTGTTTATTAAGTGACCTGAGAACTATAATATGTTTTTCTGTGCAGTGGAACGAGTCCTTTTAGTAAGAATTTATTTGATCACATCATCTTAGTAGATCATCACTGAGTTAACTTAAAACTGTGGTGGGTAGCTGGTTGGCCCTTGGACAGAGGCAGCTCATGAGTTAGTGAGGCCTTAAGCAAAGCTCAAATCTGAGGCCCATCGACACAAAACAAAATGCAAAAATTAACCAAATAAATTTGAATATGAATTGCTATGGATTTCGCTGAAAGATTAGAGTGAAAAGGTAGAAAGAGAGAAAATGAAGAGTGAATAGAGAGGATGAAGAAAGGAGAAAGCAAGAGGTGAGGTTGATTAGAGATTGGAAAAAGGAGAATGAATAGAGAGGAAAAAATGGTAGTGAAAGATGAAGAGAGAAAAGAAGGGAGAGAGAATGGACAGAGACAAGAAAAAGAAAATAAAAGCAAAAGTTAATAAAGGAGAGAGAGAAAGAGAGAAAGGAAAAAGGAAAGCGAGAATGGGAGAGTGGAGAGAAAGTGAAGTGGGAAATAAAAAAAGAGAAGAGACAGAACACAGAGAGAAGGAGAGAGAGAGAAAGAGAAGGGAGGAGAGAATGGAAAGATAGCGTACAAAGACAGAAAGAGGAGAGGACAGTGGAGAGACTGAGAGAGAGAAAAAAGAGAAAGAACAGAGAAGAAGAGAATGGGGAGACACGGGAGAGTGAAAAGGGAGCTAGAGAAGAAGAGAAAGTACAGAGGGAAAAGAGTTAATAGAGAGGAGATAGTGAGAAAAAGAAGGGAGAGAGAGAAGGGAGATTGAAGAAAGGGAAGGTGAGAAAAAGTGGAGAAAAACAAAAAGAGAGGGGAGAGAGTGTTTATAAAATAGAGAAGGGCAGACAGAGATAAGGGAGAGCATGAAAAGAGAGATTGAAGAGAAGGAAGGAGGGAGTGGAGAAAGAGAGTAAAGAGAGAGAGAGATAGTGAATATACATAAGGGAGGGAGAGAGCGAAAAGTAAAAGGGGCAGAAAAAGAGAAGGCGGAGTGATAGAGCGAGGAGAAAAAAAGAGAGCGAAGGAGATATTGCAGAAAGAGAATGTAGCTAGTAAAGGAAGGTTATAGTAGACCTGGCAGATGCTATTGATTTCTTTCTTTTTTTAATCAATATCAGTATTACAGACAGGATTATCCTCTGGAGCTCCCTTAAACAGGCTACCCCATGCTCCCTGCTTCTCTTCATGCAGTGTGTGGTTAATTCTCACATCCTCAGGTTCTTTAATTGATCACACTAATCTGTACTCTCCTCCTTTCAATCACACCTGCCTATGTCTACTTGCTGTGCACGATTCACGCTGTACACATTACTGCCCTGCATGGTACATAAATTTTGAGACACTAAGGAGACAACAGGGGTGGCATTTAGAGTATGCAAAATACAACCCCTCAGCCACAACTCTCCTCTTGCAGAACTGCATTTTGGAACACGTGGTCCCTGGGTAAACAGTAGTAACCGGCAGAAAATCATGGACAGAGCTCACAGGCACTTCCTATGTTTGTATGTCAACTATTTAACAGTGGGGGGTTTTATCATTGAAAAACCATGCACATGCCGTACATAAAAAAGGTCCCCATATGTAGACATAATGTGAGGCCCCTGAGACCTTAGGCGACCGCCTATTTGGCCTAATGATAGTACCGCCTATGCCCTTGGATGCATCTACCACAAAGAGCCTTTTTTTATAGAAAACTAAGGGAGATATTTATCAAGCCGTCAACCACAAATAAGCTGGAATTCTGCAGAGTAATTGTGGTGAGCTTGATCCGACCTAGTTATCAAAGCCTCAAGACCGGCAAAAGTTGAAATCTGTGACGTAACATACGATCCGCCGGTCTCAATCCGACACAGATCGATGCTTATGTCATTACAGATGTTCCGAATACACATTCGGCACTATTTGACACGTTTTAAAAGTTATCAAATAGTTAACAGGTACGCTCGCGGTTATTCCAGCCCAGTGTACCTGGTTTTCATTCCGTCACCCTGGAGACCACGGATGCCATAGGAATCAATAGGAGTCTGAAAGCAGCGAAAGCTTATGTTCGATGCTGCCAGATATCCCATTGATTTCTATGGTAGAAAACAAGTTACGTTTACACCTAACACCCTAACATAAGCCCTGAATCTAAACACCCCTAATATGCCACCCCCGACATCACCACAACCTAAATAAAAGAATTAACCCCTATTCCGCTGCTCACCGACACCGCCGCAACTAAATAAATGTATTAACCCCTAAACCTATGGCCTCCCACATCACTTCCATTAACTAAAACTATTAACCCCTAAACCACCAGCCCCCCACATCAGCATAAACTAAATGAAGCTATTAACCCCTAAACCTAACAACCAGCTAACTTTACATTAAAATTACAACATCCCTATCTTAAAATATATTTAAACTTACCAGTAGAATTAAAAGAAACTAATTCTAAACTATTAATTAACCTACCCTAAATATTATACTAAAAATTACATTAAACTACCAATTAAATTCACTATATTACATATTAAAAAACCCTAACCCTTTTTAAAATATTTAAATATATTATTAAAAATTACTTAATTACAAAAAAAATAAACGCTAAGTTACAAAAAATAAAAAACACTAAATTACGAAAAAACACAGTATTAAAAATAAAAACGAAATAAAACCCACCCAAAAAACCCTTAAATAAACCTAACATTAACCCCCAACGATCCAATTACAGTTTTTGAAGTTCCGCTTGAAGGATCCATCCAGCCGGCAAGAAATCTTCATCTGGGCAGGCTCTTCCATCTTCATCCATCCGGTGAAGTCTTAATCCATGCGGCCTCTTCTATCTTCATCCATCCGACGCAGAGTGGGTCCATCCTGAAGACATCCGGCGCAGAGCTCCTCTTTAATATGGTCACCACCGTAAACTGGAACTTGAATACAAGTGACGTCCTCCAAGATGGTGTCCCTTGCATTCCTATTGGCTGAAAGGTTCCAATCAGCCAATAGGATAAGAGCTCAATCCTTTTGACTGTTCCAATCAACCAATAGGATGAGAGCTCAATCCTATTGGCTGCTCCAATCAGCCAATAGGATGAGAGTTCAATCCTATTGGCTGTTCCAATCAGCCAATAGGATGAGAGCTCAATCCTATTGGCTGTTCCAATCAGCCAATATGATTTTAGCAGCTCGAATCCAATTGGCTGATTGGAACCTTTCAGCCAATAGGAATGCAAGGGATGCCATCTTGGATGACGTCACTTGCATTTAAGTTCCAGTTTACGGGGGCAACCATATTGAAGAGGAGCTCCACGCCGGATGTCTTCAGGATGGACCCGCTCCGTGCCGGATGGATGAAGATAGAAGAGGCCTCATGTATGAAGACTTCGACGGATGGATGAAGATGGAAGAGGCCGCCGGGATGAAGACTTCTTGCTGTCCGAATGAAGACTTCTTGCTGGCTGGATGGATCCTTCAAGCGGAACTTCAAAAACTGTAAATGGTTCATCGGGGATTAGCGTTAGGTTTATTTAAGGTTTTTTTTGGGTGGGTTTTATTTTTAGAGTAGGGTCTGGGCATGTAAAAGAGCTAAATGCCCTTTTAAGGGCAATGCCCATACAAATGCCCTTTTCAGGGCAATGGGGAGCTTAGGTTTTTTTGGTTGGCCTTTTATGTGGGGGGTTGGTTAGTTGGGTGGTGGGTTTTACTGTTGGGGGGTGTTGGTATTTTTTTTTACAGATGAAAAAGATGATTTCTTTGGGGCAATGCCCTGCAAAAGGCCCTTTTAAGGGCCATTGGTAGCTTATTGTAGGCTAGGGTTTTTTTTTATTTTGGGGGGGCTTTTTTATTTTGATAGGGCTATTAGATTAGGTGTATTACGTTTTTATTCTTGATACTGTGGTTTGTTTTTTTCGTAATTTAGTGTTTTTTATTTTTTGAAATTTAGCGTTTATTTTTTTTTGTAATATTGTTAATTTAATTGGTAGTTTAATGTAATTTTAGTATAATAGTTAGGGTAGGTTAATTAATAGTTTAGAATTAGTTTCTTTTAATTCTACAGGTAAGTTTAAATTTATTTTAAGATATGGATGTTGTAATTTTAATGTAAAGTTAGCGGGTTGTTAGGTTTAGGGGTTAATACCTTAATTTAGTTTATGGCGATGTGGGGGGCTGGCAGTTTAGGGGTTAATAGGTTTAGTTAATGGTAGTGATGTGGGAGGCCAGAGGTTTAGGGGTTAATACATTTATTTAGTGGTGGCGGGGTCCGGGAGCGGCGGGATAGGGGTTAATATATTTTATTTAGGTTGCGGCGGTGTCGGGGAGCGGTGGGATAGGGGTTAATAACTTTATTAAAGTTGTGGCGGGTCTGGGAGCGGCGGGATAGGGGTTAAACATTTTAGTATAGTGGCGGCATTTAGTGACAGGGTATAAATAAAGTTGGTAAAAAGCAGAATAGCAGTGAGATCGATGACTGTTAGTAGTTAACAACAGTTTGATGCTCATCGCCCCATACTTGGTGTGCTGCTTTTTTTATAAATATGAAGACTGTATTCAGGTCTGCAGCCGCGATGTTTGGCGATGTTAGGCGAGCGTATTGGTGCCGGCGAATGCAGCATAGTTGAGGCTTTGATAATAGTGATGTCGCGAACCTAAAAATTTGCGTTCGCGAACGGCGGACACGAACTTCCGCAACTGTTCGCGAACGGGTGAACCATAGACTTCAATAGGCAGGCGAATTTTAAAACCCACAGGGACTCTTTCTGGCCACAAAAGTGATTGAAAAGTTGTTTCAAGGGGACTAACACCTGGACTGTGGCATGCCGGAGGGGGATCCATGGCAAAACTCCCATGGAAAATTACATAGTTGATGCAGAGTCTGTTTTTAAGCCATAAAGGGCATAAATCACCTAACATTGCTAAATTGTTTTGAATAACGTGCTTTAAAACATCAGGTATGATGTTGTATCGATCAGGTAGTGTAAGGGTTACGCCCGCTTCACAGTGACAGACCAAACTACCCGTTTAAAGGGACAGTCTACACCAGAATTTTTATTGTTTTAAAAGATAGATAATCCCTTTATTACCCATTTCCCAGTTTTGCATAACTAACACATTTATAATAATATACTTTTAACCTCTGTGATTATCTTGTATCTAAGCCTCTGCAAACTGCCCCTTTTTTCAGTTCTTTTGACAGACTTGCAGTCTAGCCAATCAGTGCCTGCTCCCAGATAACTTCTCGTGCACGAGCACAGTGTTATCTATATGAAATACGTGAACTAACACCCTCTAGTGGTGAAAAACTGTTAAAATGCAATCTGAAAGAGGTGGGCAATTAGATTACACAAGCAGACATGTTTCACAGTCAAAAAAGTTTTTTTTAAAAAAATGTACACTACTGTTACACCAGATATGAGTGGTGGCACTGGGCAAGTGGGCACAGTATACGCTGTGAGCCTGGCACACACGCTGGCAGGCAGGCAACTGCAATTAGATTACACTAGCAGACTGATGTTTCACAGTCAAAAAAGTTTTTTTTTTTAAATTTACACTACTGTTACACCAGATATGAGTGGTGGCACTGGGCAAGTGGGCCTGGCACACACGCCGGCAGGCAGGCAACTACAATTAGATTACACTAGCAGACTGATGTTTCACAGTCAAAAAAGTTTTTTTTTTTAAAATTTACACTACTGTTACAACAGATATGAGTGGTGGCACTGGGCAAGTGGGCCTGGCACACACGCTGGCAGGCAGGCCACTGCAATTAGATTACACAAGCAGACTGATGTTTCACAGTCAAAAAAGTTTTTTTTTTTTAAATTTACACTACTGTTACACCAGATATGAGTGGTGGCACTGGGCAAGTGGGCACAGTATACGCTGTGAGCCTGGCACACACGCTGGCAGGCAGGCAACTGCAATTAGATTACACTAGCAGACTGATGTTTCACAGTCAAAAAAGTTTTTTTTTTTAAATTTACACTACTTTTACAACAGATATGAGTGGTGGCACTGGGCAAGGGGGCCTGGCACACACGCTGGCAGGCAGGCAGGCAACTGCAATTAGATTACACAAGCAGATTGATGTTTCACAGTCAAAAAAGTTTGTTTTTTTAAATTTACACTACTGTTACACCAGATATGAGTGGTGGCACTGGGCAAGTGGGCACAGTATACGCTGTGAGCCTGACACACACGCTGGCAGGCAGGCAACTGCAATTAGATTACACAGGAAAAAAAACAAACAAAACAGAATGATGTTCTAGCCCTAAAAAGGGCTTTTTGGGGTGCTGTCCTTACAGCAGAGATCAGATGAGTCCTTCAGGACTGTAGTGGACACTGAATACACTAGCCTAGCTATAAATTTACCTATTAAATCAGCAGCAGCTACACTGTCCCTCCTCTCAGCTTCCGAATGAATCTAAAATGGCTGCTGTCCAGGAGCTGGGAGGGTCTGGGAGGGAGGGTCTGCTGCTGATTGGCTGGAATTTGTCTGCAGACTGTGAGATACAGGGTCAAAGTTTACTCAATGATGACGAATAGGGGGCGGATCGAACATCGCATATGTTCGCCCGCCTTTGCGAACGCGAACAAGCTATGTTCGCCGGGAACTATTCACCGGCGAACAATTCGTGACATCACTATTTGATAAATATCCCCCTAAGTATTTTTCTTTTGCTCGACAAAATACTTGCACTCCCTATCTTCTAACATTCCACACTAAATTCTCTAATGAATCCTCAATTTAATGCATATGTGAAACATTGAGTTTTATTAAAAACAAAATACTTCATAGTGTGGTCAAAGGTCAGTTGTATCATATTCTAAATACAGCTGCACAAACTAACGGCTAGATTACAAGTTTTTGTCGGTAAGGCTGTGCGGTGCTAACAAGCCTTTTTTTCTTACCGCTCACTTAAGCCAACGCTGGTATTACAAGTTTTCTTCAAGCTGGCGTTAGCCTCAGAAAAGTGAGCGTTGAGCAAAATTTAGCTCCACATCTCACTGTAATACCAGCGCTGTTTACGGTAGCGGTAAGCTGGCAAAACGTGCTCGTGCACGATTTCCCCATAGGAAACAATGGGGCTGAGCTGGCTGAAAAAAAACCTAACACCTGCAAAAAAGCAGCATTCAGCTCCTAAGGCAGCCACATTGTTTCCTATGGGGAAATAAAAGTTATGTCTGCACCTAACATCCTAACATGAAACCCGAGTCTAAACACCCCTAATCTTACACTTATTAACCCCTAATCCGCCGCCACCTACATTATCCCTATGAACCCCTATTCTACTGCCCCCAACATCGCTGAACCCTATATTATATTTATTAACCCCTAATCTGCCCCCCCCAATGTCGCTGCAACTATATTAAATGTATTAACCCCTAATCTGCCGCCACCACTATAATAAATGTATTAACCCCTAAACCTAAGTCTAACCCTAACCCTAACACCCCCCTAAACTTAAATATATTTTAAATAAATCTAAATAAATTTACTACAATTAAATAAATTATTCCTATTTAAAACTAAATAAACCCTAAGATAGCTACACTATAACTAACATTGTAGCTAGCTTAGTATTTATATTTATTTTACAGGCAACTTTGTATTTATTTTAACTAGGTAGAATAGTTATTAAATAGTTATTAACTATTTAATAACTTCCTAGTTAAAATAAGTACAAATTTACCTGTAAACTTAATCCTAACCTAAATTACAATTACACCTAACACTACACTATCATTAAATTAATTACATAAATTACCTACAATTAACTACAATTAAATAAACTAAAGTACAAAAAAAAACCCACTAAATTAAAGAAAATTAAATTTTTTATTTTTTTTTAAAACTAATTACACCTAATCTAATCCCCCTAATAAAATAAAAAAGCCCCCCAAAATAATAAAATTCCCTACCCTATACTAAATTACAAATAGCCCTTAAAAGGGCCTTTTGCTGGGCATTGCTCCAAAGTAATCAGCTCTTTTACCTGTAAAAAGAAAATACAATACCCCCCGAACAATAAAACGCACCACCCACACACCCAACCCTACTCTAAAACCCACCCAATCCCCCCTTAAACAAACCTAACACTACCCCCTTGAAGATCACCCTACCTTGAGCCGTCTTCACCCAGCCGGGCACAAGTGGACGTCCAGAAGGGCAGAAGTCTTCATCCGATCCGGCCAGAAGAGGACCTCCAGATGGGCAGAAGGCTTCATTCAGGCGGCATCTTCTATCTTCTTCCATCCGGAGCGGAGCGGGTCCATCTTGAAGACATCCGACGCGGAGCATCCTCTTCCATCCGACGGCGAGTGAAGAATGAAGGTTCCTTTAAGTGACGTCATCCAAGATGGCGTCCCTTCAATTCCGATTGGCTGATAGAATCCTATCAGCCAATCGGAATTAAGGTAGGAAAAATCCTATTGGCTCATGCAATCAGCCAATAGGATTGATCTTGCATTCTACTGGCTGTTCCAATCAGCCAATAGAATGCGAGCTAAATCCTATTGGCTGATTGGATCATCCAATAGGATTGAACTTCAATCCTGTTGGCTGATTGCATCAGCCAATAGGATTTTTCCTACCTTAATTGTTAGGGTTTATTTTACAGGTACATTTTTACTTATTTTAGCTAGGAAGTTATTAAATAGTTAATAACTATTTAATAACTATTGTACCTAGTTAAAATAAATACAAACTTGCCTGTAAAATAAATATAAATCCTGAGATAGATACAAATATAACTATTAGTTATATTGTAGCTATCTTAGGGTTTATTTTATAGGTATTTAGTTTTAAATAGGAATAATTTATTTAATAATAGTAAATTTATTTAGATTTATTTAAATTATATTTAAGTTAGGGGGGTGTTAGGGTTAGGGTTAGACTTAGGTTTAGGGGTTAATACATTTAATATAGTAGCGGCGACGTTGGGGTCGGCAGATTAGGGGTTAATAAATGGAGGCAGGTGTCGGCGATGTTAGGGACGGCAGATTAGGGGTTAATAAAATGTAACTAGTGTTTGCGAGGCAGGAGTGTGGCGGTTAAGGGGTTAATATATTTATTACAGTGGCGGCGATGTCCGGTCGGCAGATTAGGGGTTAAATAATTTTATTATAGTGTTTGCGATGTGGGGGGGGGGCTCGGTTTAGGGGTTAATAGGTAGTTTATAGGTGTTAGTGTACTTTTTAGCACTTTAGTTAAGAGCTTTATGTTCCGGCCTTAGCCCATAAAACTCTTAACTACTGACTTAATTGACGTAAGGGGATTTGCGGTATGCTAAAATCGCGGAAACAAAGTGAGCGGTAGACCCTCTCCTGCCTGACTCGTAATACCAGCGGGCGTTAAAAAGCAGCGTTGGGACCCCTCAACGCTGCTTTTTAAGGCTAACGCAAGACTCGTAATCTAGGCGTAAATATTTTCACAACATCAGTCCACTTATGTGCTTTAGAAAATACAGCTCAAATAATTATATCCAAGTTGAATAACGTGATGTATAATGACTTTGTAAAAAGAAAAATCATTATTGTTATTGAGACATTATCAACATTGATAAAGCTATAGCAGCATGAAAACATTTCAGTCTCCACTGGGATGGTAGGGGGAAGCTGAAACAATTGTGAACTAAGGTAATTACAAGAATGCTGGTTAACCCCATCACTGCCACTGATTATAGCATTGTAGTAAATACAATTAATTAGCTCTATTTCATTATGTGTTTAGCTCCTCGTAATCTTTCCACTACTGTTAACCTTAAAGGGACAGTCTAGTCAAAATTAAACTTTCAGGATTCCGAGAGGGCCTGCAATTTTAGGCAACTTTCCAATTTACTTTTATCATCAGATTTTCTTTGTTCTCTTGGTATTCTTTGTTGAAAGCTAAACCTAGGTAGTATTGCATGCTAAAGACCACCTCTTATCTCAATGAGTTTTGACAGTTTTTCACAGATAGGCAGCGCTAGTTCCTGTGTGCCATAAAGATAACATTGTGCTCAGTCCCGTGGAGTTACCTATGAGTCAGCACTGATTGGCTAAAATGCAAATCTGTCAAAAGAACCGAGATAAGGGGCAGTCTGCAGAGGCTTAGATACAAGGTAATCACAGAGGTAAAATGTGTATTATTATAACTGTGTTGGTTTTGCAAAACTGGGGAATGGGTAATAAAGGGATTATCTATTTTTTTAAACAATAACAATTCTGGAGTAGACTGTCTCCCTATCACTAAAACTCTTCTTAAAGGGACATAAAACAAGTTGGGATAGAGACAAAATATAATAATATGTACTTTAATTACTTTACCTGCAAATTTATACTGCAGTGCCTCGCACCCTTTCCTTTAAGATTCCGAATTGTACAGCTCTAACTCCCCCCACACAATTCCTGCTATGGCTGTATCTATATCCACCTTTGTTTTGGTAGAATGCAAGACTAACACTCATTATCTGCTGGAGCATGTGTAGAAGCAAATAAGCAAACTTAGTTGAAATACAATGCCTGTGTTTCTGATGCTAAACACTGATAAGGGGGGTGGATCAGACTACTCCAGACAGCATAGCTATGTAAGTAATTTTGATTATTTTGGACAATTATTTTAAAATACTTTACAGCAATTAAAAAAAAAATGTTATGCAAACTCTTTTTACTTAAGTAGACCTTTTAGGATATGCACAGATCTCAACATGTTTATGGCACTTTTTCCACTTTTTATAATTAGCTCTGTAATGGAAACAATTTTCTAGATGTAGTTTAATTCATCACTTCTAACAAAGATGTGCTGTAGCTTACTTTTTAATCTAGCCATGGCATTACTTTAAAAGTATTTTTTTTTGACAGTTTGAAATGTTCTCCAATTGTCGCTCTAGCTACAACAAAAGTGCCGTATGGCTAAAGCACTGATTGGTGAACAGTTGAAACCGTTAGCTCACCGAAAAAAAAATATTTTTAAAGTGAACCGCCGGAGCAAGGGATATTATCATGGCACAGCTAGATTAAAAAGTAAGTTATGACACATCTTCATTAGAACAGATCAATTAAAGTCCATCTAAAATATTGCTTAGATTCCGGACCTGATTTTAAAACATGTCAAGTTTACCATCAATTTAACTCTAAACAAACCCATATGCACAATCTCCCCTCAATAACATCTCATCACATCCCCCACCTCAAATGTCTACTAAAGCAACTATACAGGACAAACACCACCATCATTATGCACCTCCAAATAACTGTCTCCCTCATTGCAATAGCCCCACTAAAGTCCAACCCTCTATTGCATTCTCCCACAATTATAAACCAGATGGGTCCATAATGAGATCTGAAATTAGCACATGGCTGAGATGAGCTATTTTCCTTAGGTCTGATCTGAGTATGGTCTGAGGTTGTCCACTATATACACCTACACTGACAAGAAAATAAACATTGGTTTTATTTTGGACAGGATTTTGGCATTTGAATGGTAGAACAAATGTTCCTCTTGATATTTCTTTGCCCTTAAAATATTTCTCTAGAATGAATGTTAAAATTCAAATATTGATTGTAACATTTTGATATTCCATATGCTTGTAAAATATATGTTTTGTTTAAAATCAGTTGCAAGCTCCCAGCTCCTAAGCCTACCTAGATATGCTTTTCAACAAATGATACCAAGAGAACTAAGGACATTATATAATATAAGTAAATTGGGAAGTTTTCATAAAAGAAATAAAATGGTGTTTCATGTCACTTTAAGCCATCGCTACACAGTAACAATGTTTTTTGAAAATACAAAAGTAATAATGTTTTGAAACACCCTCTTTAAGCAGCAAAAATGAAAAAAACATCTTGATAGGCTCAGCTAGTAAGGTTATTATTTATTTTACCAGCTTTTTCTGTAATTTATCTCTGAAAAGGAGAAATTTTCCATAACCCCAAAGAGACTGGAGTATGTTCCATAGAATTAAGAACACTAACCCTCACATATGATGCATAGTGATTGATACACAAAGAAGCTTTTTCATTCTTCTTCCTAATGGGACGCAGAAAAAAAAAAAAAGATAAACTACATTCAATAGGCTTTTTTCAAGGGGTGTTTTCCTAAATTGCAAACCAATGCAAAATGTGCATATATATATATATATATATATATATATATATATATATATATATATATATATATATATATATATACAGGGAGGGCAGAATTATTAGGCAAGTTGTATTTTTGAGGATTAATTTTATTATTGAACAACAACCATGTTCTCAATGAACCCAAAAACTCATTAATATCAAAGCTGAATATTTTTGGAAGTAGTTTTTAGTTTGTTTTTAGTTTTAGCTATTTTAGGGGGATATCTGTGTGTGCAGGTGACTATTACTGTGCATAATTATTAGGCAACTTAACAAAAAACAAATATATACCCATTTCAATTATTTATTTTTACCAGTGAAACCAATATAACATCTCAACATTCACAAATATACATTTCTGACATTCAAAAACAAAACAAAAACAAATCAGTGACCAATATAGCCACCTTTCTTTGCAAGGACACTCAAAAGCCTGCCATCCATGGATTCTGTCAGTGTTTTGATCTGTTCACCATCAACATTGCGTGCAGCAGCAACCACAGCCTCCCAGACACTGTTCAGAGAGGTGTACTGTTTTCCCTCCTTGTAAATCTCACATTTGATGATGGACCACAGGTTCTCAATGGGGTTCAGATCAGGTGAACAAGGAGGCCATGTCATTAGATTTTCTTCTTTTATACCCTTTCTTGCCAGCCACGCTGTGGAGTACTTGGACGCGTGTGATGGAGCATTGTCCTGCATGAAAATCATGTTTTTCTTGAAGGATGCAGACTTCTTCCTGTACCACTGCTTGAAGAAGGTGTCTTCCAGAAACTGGCAGTAGGACTGGGAGTTGAGCTTGACTCCATCCTCAACCCGAAAAGGACCCACAAGCTCATCTTTAATGATACCAGCCCAAACCAGTACTCCACCTTCACCTTGCTGGCGTCTGAGTCGGACTGGAGCTCTCTGCCCTTTACCAATCCAGCCACGGGCCCATCCATCTGGCCCATCAAGACTCACTCTCATTTCATCAGTCCATAAAACCTTAAAAAAATCAGTCTTGAGATATTTCTTGGCCCAGTCTTGACGTTTCAGCTTGTGTGTCTTGTTCAGTGGTGGTCGTCTTTCAGCCTTTCTTACCTTGGCCATGTCTCTGAGTATTGCACACCTTGTGCTTTTGGGCACTCCAGTGATGTTGCAGCTCTGAAATATGGCCAAACTGGTGGCAAGTGGCATCTTGGCAGCTGCACGCTTGACTTTTCTCAGTTCATGGGCAGTTATTTTGCGCCTTGGTTTTTCCACACGCTTCTTGCGACCCTGTTGACTATTTTGAATGAAACGCTTGATTGTTCGATGATCACGCTTCAGAAGCTTTGCAATTTTAAGAGTGCTGCATCCCTCTGCAAGATATCTCACTATTTTTGACTTTTCTGAGCCTGTCAAGTCAATCTTTTGACCCATTTTGACAAAGGAAAGGAAGTTGCTTAATAATTATGCACACCTGATATAGGGTGTTGATGTCATTAGACCACACCCCTTCTCATTACAGAGATGCACATCACCTAATATGCTTAATTGGTAGTAGGCTTTCGAGCCTATACAGCTTGGAGTAAGACAACATGCATAAAGAGGATGATGTGGTCAAAATACTCATTTGCCTAATAATTCTGCACTCCCTGTATATATATATATATATATATATATATATATAACTGTATATTAAGCCCTGACTGACTGACTTATCAACACCTAGCTAAAACCGTTTAACCTAGGAACGTGACATTTGGGAGGCACATTGTTTTTATGACAAAGGCACCCACTTAGGAAGGATCTTTGCAAATTACATCCCTAAGGGGGTGAAAAAAGGGGGTGATTTTTTTTATGAAGATCCCTATATCTCAAAAACCAAATATGTTACAGGCGTGAAAATTGGTATTCAGATTCTCCTTTCAAAATAAAGAAATATGTGTTTTACCATTTCCCAAAAATCCACATAAGGGGGGGGTCATTTATGAGGATACCTATATCTCAAAAACCAAAGATGTTAGAAAAGAAAGAATTATAATTTAAAATCTTTATTATAAAGTAAGTTTAGCCAAATTGCTTGCTCCTAACGTCAGTAGTTCTCAAGATATTGATAGCACTAAAAAAATTAATACTCTTTTTTTTACATCTGGCCGTTGAGTCATAGGGGTTAATTTATGTAAGTGCGAGCGGACATGATCCAATATAGCAGATCATGTCCGCTGCACATCAATAAATGCCGAAAGCATACACTGTCAGCATTTATCATTGCACCAGCAGTTCTTGTGAACTGCGGGTGCAATGCCGCCCGCTGCAGATTCTAGCTAGCAGGGGGTGTCAATCAACCCGATAGTATTTGATCGGGTTGATATCTGTCCGTACGGAGCTTGATAAATATGTCCCATAATACAGGTGGCCCTCGTTTTACAACGGTTCAATTTACCCATTTCAGAATAACAACCTTTTTTTCCAGTCATGTGACTGCTATTGAAAAGCATTGAGAAGCAGTGCATTTATTAAAATAGCCAGTAGGTGGAGCTGTCCGCTTGTGTTGCAGCAAAGCCAAGCAAGCTGAAATTTATCAGTTTAACCAGACCTGAGCTACTGAGCAGATTTCAAAGGAACAAGATCTTCCTGTCTATAACTCAGTCCAGATTAAAAAGCATAGAAAGAACTGTTAGCAGAAAAATGCAAGTGAAGTCGGTGTTGTGTGATTATTTTATTAGGTTTATAATGCTGTTTAGCAAATGTTTTTGTTCATTTATCTTAGTTTAATTATATATTCTGTGTTGTGTGATTATTTTATTAGGTTTATAATGCTGTCTAGCATTTAAAGTCTTCATTTCAAAGCTTTAAAAAATAATGTATTGGGTGTTACTTATGACAATTTTGAAAGGGTCCTGGAACCTATCTACCTCACTTCCCATTGACTTACATTATAAACTAGGTTTCAATTTACAACGGTTTCGATTTACAACCATTCCATCTGGAAACTAACCCCATCGTAAACTGAGGGCTACCTGTATATAATTACAATTTAATATTAATAATATTCATATTAGTAAAGTAATTGTAAACAGAATAATAACATATTTTTGATGTGCCAGACTTACGCCCTGCCCACAACTTAGCTGATTGGTGCCCATGTATGAGAAACACAGAGAATTAACAAAAACTCACAGAGTTCATGTCAGCGAGTGTGCAATCTGAACGGGCACATGTGAGGGCACACGCCATTGCGAGTGGTGGCGGTTTTCACTGGCAACAGCTAGTATATATACATATATCTATCTATCTATCTATCTATCTATCTATCTATATATACACACACACACACGTCCTCCACTAATATTGGCACCCTATGTAAATTTGATATAAATAAATATGTTCCAGTCAACTGGAAATGTTATGAATCAACCTGGAATAGGACATCTGTCTATAATGTCTCAATGCACTGTAAAGAGGATGTTTCGAGTGGCCAAAATATCTCCAAAGATCGCAGAAGTTAGTTGTGTCTTGGGGTCAGAAAGTCTTCAAAACTACAATCCAGCGCCACCTAAATTATCACAAGTTGTTTGGAAGGGTTTTAAAAAAAAAAAAAGCCTCAACTCTCACCCAAAAACAAACTCAAGCTTCTTCAGTTTGGCTGACACTACTGGAACTTTACATGGGATCGGGTTCTATGGTCAGATGAGACCAAAATAGAGCTTTTTGTCAACACTAGAGGTGGGTTAAATATGGTGGTGACTTTTTTCTGACAGAGGACCTAATCATTTTGTTAGGATACATGGCATCATGAACTCTATCAAACATCAACAGATATTAAATGAACACCTGACTCCCTCTGCAAACAAAGTTTAAAATGGGCCTGGGTTGGATCTTCCAGCAGGACAATAATCCAAAAAATATATTAAAATCAACTCAAAAATGGATTTACTGACCACAAAATCAAGGTCCTGCCATGGCCATCCCAGTCCCCTAACTTAAACCCCATGGAAAGACTTTGGGGTGAAGAGGAGAGTCCACCAGAATCAACCTTGAACTTTGAAGGATTTGAAGGATCTGGAGAGATTCTATATGGAGGAATGTGACTTTAATGTCCCTTTAATATAGTACAATGTCCTTTTTCCACCTCAGCCTCAGCGAGCCAAAAACATCTGCTAATTTTGATTGCCTCGTAAGCATTTGCTGTTCTGAGATCAAATATTTATTTTTTTGTCAAAACAATTTCTATAATTTGCCAATTTCTCTATAAACATGTCTTGAACTGTAATTTACTGTGGATTAATAATGTATCCAATGCCACAGTTTGACTTGTGTGGGTGTACAAATGTGCTCTCTCAGAAAAAACAAAAAAGTAATAGTGGATTCTTGCCATAAGTTTACTTGGTGCCAAAGATCATGGTTAATTTATATGTAAACTTCAAATAAGAATAAACAGTGTAAAATTCCAAGGTCTGAGAAACTCCAGTAATTTAGCTGAGAGGAAAACTATATGTATCAGATAAGGATTGTGCTAATATTTTACAAACAATACCTTTTTATTTTAGATAAGTTTTGGATTTTTAGCAGACATGGAAATGAGCCAAATGAATTAGAACCTTTTGCAACTAAACCTTTGCTTTCTGAAGTGTGTGCATGCTAAAAGTCTATTTACTCGTTTCTGGGTATAATTAATGATTCATTTTCATATTAATATGACAATTCTGATATTTCCCAATACATTTCTCTGTAATGGTTACTACATATTTCTAGCTACTGTTCACTGTATACCCTTGTGACCCAAATAATAGAAGTAAAACCAGACAGCACCAACTTGCGGAAAAAGGTGTATATAAATTTATCAACTGTTTTGTTAAAGGGCAGAGGTGTAACTAGAAACCACTGGCACAGTTGCAAGAATCTAAGAAGGGCACCCCCCACCCCTTCAAAAAAAAAAGTGAATTTGATACATATCTTTTTTTTTTTTTTTTAACATTTAACACAGAAAAAAATGTGAATCAGATTACGTCTGCAAAAGGAGGTACCCTGTGCCCACAGTCTGTGAGATGGTCTGACCCCTATTACTGTATATAGAGACACTGTTTAACCCACCAGTACTGTATATAGTGAGTTAGTGACACAGTCTGTAATCTGCCGGTGAGATGGCTGGCCTGACCCTACGCGCCCCAGTACTTTATAAAGTGACCACAGTAGTCTATGACATAGTCAAGTCCCCCCGTACTGTATATAGTGGTAATGTATAGTGACACTGTTTACCCCCGCCCCCATGTTGTAGCAACAAGGTCTGTAATTTGCTGGTTCCACAAACATACACACACACACATACATACACACACATATACATAAATACACACACAGTCACATACATATACACACACACATACATAAACACCAGAGGGTAAAACAGAAAGACTAACCCCTGTAGTCAGAGACACTAGTGAAGCATTATGTCACACTCACATGATATCAGTGCAGGCAGTAGCAGGTCAACATTTTTTATATAAAAAAATAAATAAATTGTGGCCTCTGCACCCTCTGTAGTTTCGCCCCTGTTAAAGGGACAGTATACTATAAAGTTGTTTTTCCTTTAATGCATTTCCAAGGACTTGCTATACCAGATGCAGCGTATAAAATAGAAATGTCATTTTCATGCAGGTACATTACAAGTTATGCGCACTATAGGGAATTTAACAAATGCAACTAAAGTTCCGTTGTTTAACCCTCTATAGCGCAGCCATTACAAGTTTTGAAACAGCCGGCTTGTGCGTGCGATACGGGGGTTTTAAGCTCCAAATTGCACACAATACAAGCTCTGTTTTGACGTGCTCGTGCACGCTTTCTCCATAGACATCAATGGGGAGAAGGAGTCATAAAAAAAACACCTGAAGCGCGGAATGAAAAGCTCCGTAACGCAGCCCCATTGAAGTCTATAGGGAAAAAAAGTTATATTTACACCCTAACATAAAGCCTAAGTTTAAACACCCTTAATCTGCCACCCCCGATATCGCCGACACCTACATAATGTTATTAACCCCTAATCTGCCGCTCCCGATATCGCTGCCACCTAAATAAATCTATTAACCCCTAATATGCCGCTCCCAAAATCGGCGACACTATACTAAAGTTATTAACCCCTATTCCCATGCACCCCAACATCGCCCACACTATAATAAATCTATTAACCCCTGTTCCGCCGCTCCCCGACATTGCCTCAACTAAATAAAGCTATTAACCCCTAAACCTCTGGCCTCCCACATCACTACCACTAAATAAATCTATTAACCCCTAAACTTCCAGCCCCCCACATCACAACAACCTAAATTAAACTATTAACCACTAAACCTAACCCTAAACCTAACCGTAACCCTAACTCTAACATAACCCTAACCCTAACACCCCCTGACTAGTGATGTTGCGAATAGTTCGCGGCGAAAATAGCATGTTCGCGTTCGCCTCGGCGGGCGAACATATGCAATGTTCGATCCGCCCCCTATTCGTCATCATTGAGTAAACTTTGACCCTGTACCTCACAGTCAGAATACACATTACAGCCAATCAGCCGTAGACCCTCCCTCCCAGACCCTCCCACCTCCTGGACAGCATCCATTTTAGAATCATTTGGAAGCTGCATTCTTAGTGAGGGACAGTGTAGCTGCTGCTGATTTAATAGGGAAATCGATAGCTAGGCTAGTGTATTCAGTGTCCACTACAGTCCTGAAGGACTCATCTGATCTCTGCTGTAAGGACAGCACCCCAAGAAGCCCTTTTTAGGGCTAGAACATCAGTCTGCTTTTTTTTTTTTCCTGTGTAATCTAATTGCAGTTGCCTGCCTGCCAGCGTGTGTGTCAGCCTCACAGCGTATACTGTGCCCACTTGCCCAGTGCCACCACTCATATCTGGTGTAACAGCAGTGTACATTTAAAAGAAACAACACTTTTTCGACTGTGAAATAATAGCAGACAGCTGCCAGTACCCAAGATGGCCACCAATAAGGCAGATGGGGAGGGTTAGAGAGCTGTTTTGGGGGGGGATCAGGGAGGTTGGGGGCTAAGGGGGGATGCTACACCACAGCATATGTAAATATGCTAAAAAAAAACATAAAAAAATTTTTAAAAACCTTTTATTTTAGTACTGCCAGACATTCTGCCAGTACTTAAGATGGCGGGGACAATTGTGGGGTGGGGGAGGGAAGGGAGCTGTTTGGGAGGGATCAGGGGGTCTGATGTGTCAGGTGGGAGGCTGATCTCTACACTAAAGCTAAAATTAACCCTGCAAGCTCCCTACAAACTACCTAATTAACCCCTTCACTGCTAGCCATAATACACGTGTGATGCGCAGCAGCATTTAGCGGCCTTCTAATTACCAGAAAGCAACGCCAAAGTCATATATGTCTGCTATTTCTGAACAAAGGGGATCCCAGAGAAGCATTTACAACCATTTGTGCCATAATTGCACAAGCTGTTTGTAAATAATTTCAGTGAGAAACCTAAAATTGCGAAAAAATTTAAGTTTTTTTTAAATTTGACCGCATTTGGGGGTTAAATGGTGTCATTAAATATACCAAAATGGGCCTAGATCAATACTTTGGGTTGTCTACTACACTACACTTAAGCTAAAATTAACACTACAAGCTGCCTACATGCTCCCAAATTAGCCCCTTCACTGCTGGGCATAAAACACGTGTGGTGCGCAGTGGCATTTAGCAGCCTTCTAATTACCAAAAAGCAACACCAAAGCCATATAAGTCTGCTATTTCTGAACAAAGGGGATCCCAGAGAAGCATTTACAACCATGTATGCCATAATTGCATAAGTTGTTTGTAAATAATTTCTGTGAGAAACCTAAAGTTTGTGAAAAAGTGAACAATTTTTTTTTATTTGATCGCATTTGGCGGTGAAATGGTGGCATGAAATATACCAAAATGGGCCTAGATCAATACTTTGGGTTGTCTACTACACTACACTTAAGCTAAAATTAACTCTACAAGCTGCCTACATGCTCCCTAATTAACCCCTTCACTGCTGGGCATTAAACACGTGTGGTGCGCAGTGGCATTTAGCAGCCTTCTAATTACCAAAAAGCAACGCCAAAGCCATATAAGTCTGCTATTTCTGAACAAAGGAGATCCCAGAGAAGCATTTACAACCATTTATGCCATAATTGCATAAGTTGTTTGTAAATAATTTCTGTGAGAAACCTAAAGTTTGTGAAAAAGTGAACAATTTTTTTTTATTTGATCGCATTTGGCGGTGAAATGGTGGCATGAAATATACCAAAATGGGCCTAGATCAATACTTTGGGTTGTCTACTACACTACATTTAAGCTAAAATTAACTCTACAAGCTGCCTACATGCTCCCTAATTAACCCCTTCACTGCTGGGCATAAAACAAGTGTGGTGCGCAGTGTCATTTAGCAGCCTTCTAATTACCAAAAAGCAACGCCAAAGCCATATAAGTCTGCTAAAATGGCATGTCTGGCACACAGTGTTGGGGCAAGGGTCCATCTGACCACTGATACCTGGTCTGCAAAGCATGGTCAGGGCAGGTATATCACCTACACTGCGCACTGTGAAGCGGGCGTAACCCTTACACTACCTGATCATACCTGATGTTTTAAAGCACGTTATTCCAAACAATTTAGGAATGTTAGGTGATTTATGCCCTTTATGGATTAAAACCAGACTCTGCATCAACTATGTAATTTTCCATGGGAGTTTTGCCATGGATCCCCCTCCGGCATGCCACAGTCCAGGTGTTAGTGCCCTTGAAACAAGTTTTCCATCACTATTGTGGCCAGAAAGAGTCCCTGTGGGTTTTAAAATTCGCCTGCCTATTGGAGTCTATGGCGGTTCGCCCAGTTCACCCGTTCGCGAACTTTTGTGGAAGTTCGCGTTCGCCGTTCGCGAACCCAATTTTTTAGGTTCGTGACATCACTACCCCTAACTTTAACAGAATTAAAATAGAGATTATTAACTAACTACCTATTTAAAACTAAATACATACTTACCTGTGAAATAAAACCTAAGCTAGCTACAATATAACATAGTTATATTGTAGCTAGCTTAGGTTTTATTTTTATTTCACATGTAAGTTTGTATTTATTTTAACTAGGTAGACTAGTTAGTAAATAGTTATTAACTATTTAATAACTACCTAGTTATTAACTATTTAATAACTACCTAGTTAAAATAAATACAAACTTACCTGTGAAATAAAACATAAGATGCCTTACACTAAAACCTAACATTACAAAAATTAAAACTACCATTACAAGGGGCGGAGCTAACTACAGAGGAGACAAGTCACACAGCTCACAAGCTCCTGCTAAAATTAATAAACATTTAACTTAATAGAGGGTTAATTCATATTTCCCTCCTCAGTCCTTGATACATACTCCTGAAAGGGGCGAACAACCTTTTTAAAGCATAATCTAATGAAGTTTTAGCACCTACTAAGACAATTGTTTGGATCTACATCGACCACGAGGCAGAAGTAGTTGCTTGTCTTGCAGCTGCAGACTAATTTTTACAGAATCCTCTGCTTTTCAGCCAAATATGGCAGACTTCAACAGACAGATGCAAGCATTACATTGACACATTTGCAGAGAAGATTAATTACTGCTTCCAAGACCTGACACTTATAATCAGAGATCAGTATGTATTGGACTCAACACCTATCATGGCTGCTGATATAACTCCCACTGAGAACGGCAAGACCTCCCAGGTGTATTGACATCTGTACTAGAAACTGACCATCTGGGGCAAGATTTTTCAGAGAATAAGAAACTAAGGTTACAACTTTCCTCTACGGACGAAGAAGATGTGGTCATCTATCTGGAGTGGAGGGCGAACACGCCACAGATTCACATGGAGTCCTGTCCACATGATACCCTTCAGAGCGCAGTAACGAGACTTGTAATGGAGAAGAGCTCCGCTTCACTATCTCCGGCTAAGACAGATCTCATTACTACTCTGGAATCTACTGCTGATGCTGTCGACGCTACAGATCTAGCGGAGTTAGTTAATGCTTGGTGGCTGCCCCCCATTGGAATCGGGTTCATGCAGAGAGCCTGTAATACTGACTTGAGGTGCCTGGAGATCCACACAGAGCAGCTGCCGGGATGCATTCAACGCACAGCCGTTGGAGTGGCTGGTCCTCATGTCACCCAGAACTGTACTATGGCCCACTCTGCTAGCAGTTTACAGATCCCACTTGAGCTCCCCTATGTTCGTTGGAATGAACGGATCACGCCTCAGGTTAAGGGAATAGGCTAAGACCACAAACTTATAAAAGCTTCTGGGACTTTATTTAGCTTAAATCAGGCTGTAAGTTTTGGTTATATCATTACTTATATATTAATATACTATGACTTCATAGGCATAGACCTGACATAGTTTACATAAGTGCACAGTTCAGTTTAACGTTTTTTTTGTTCACTATACATTTCTGAAGGTTGGTTTCCCTTGTTCATCCTAACATACTAGAGGACATACACAATACATTCCACTATTATACTCAGGTTAACGACTTGTCTCGAACAAGCTATTCCATACACATAAAAGCAAGATACAGGAAAATAATGACAATGATGTTCTTATGGCTTCCATTGCACGTGCCCTGTGTCTCACAATACTTTAATATTGGAGCATACACTCATAGCCCTCAAAGGGAGTTCTGGCTGTATATTTAGAGGCTAATCAGCCACTACTTAGTCCCTTGCAGAAATGACCTTCTACTGCAATTCCTTTTATGAGACCTTAAACATGAGATCTCCCTTAGACTGCCCCTATATCATATATTTCACTGACATGTTAGCAGCAGGAACCCACAATGAGACCAATATACAATTCAGTAATTCACAGCTTAGGACATATATATTTTTGCCATTTACCACACATACCCCCCTATATTGAGCAGTCGCTATTTACTATTTTTTAGATCACTCCTGAAAATATCCTATATCCCATACATTGTCATCCAATAGTCACAAACCCTGCAAGTTCTACTACATATTGCAATGATAAACAAGTAAGACCTATTTGATTAACATCCAGAGGTCATTCTCCTCATAGAGGTTCTTTAACAACCATTGTAATGCCACTTTCTACAGACGGTGGTTGAGTGGATGGCCATATCTCTAACCCAGTTTACTTCTCTTCAACTCGAGGTGGTCAGAGCCAGTCCATAGATATTTGCAGCAACCCTGTCATTATATCCATATGTTGCACAACCCCATAAAAGTGGGTCTCTCAGTTCAATTATGCCTGCAGCAGATCTTATTACCTGATTTATGTGTTGTATTAGTTCATGGATGGAGACTTCTCTCCTCTACTTGCTGTACACTACAGTTTATTTATGGTATTATTATCTGTCATAATTAACATGTAAGGTCATCATAAGCCACTACAGTTCATTTCTCTACATCGGATACAGACTCTGTGATCAATGCTATTGTGTTTTATACTACTCTACATAATAAGGGCTGGCAGACCTAAGGGATGGGTTGGTCCAATATTTCTTAACATCATACACCTTCAATTCGCAGTCAGTTCAGAACCCACAGACTGTGTTATTTCACCATTCACTGCAGGGTCAACCACCCACTCACCATTAATAACCTCAGGATCCTTAATAATGGGACCTAGCTATTTATAGCTTGTAATAGCTTATAATGGTAATGCTATGCTTGGAACTCGGCTTAGGATAACACATAGTAGATACACAGTGTAAATTCCTTGCTATGCTTTTTCTTTCTACAGGCCCTAACTTCAGTTATTTGCGCCCCACTAATTTTACTACAAGCTCCCCCTCCCCATTCCCTCATAATTATGCCGTGCAGAATGTGAATATCTATAGATGAGGGTAAGGAGTAGTTTTACACGTATATATAAGCTTCAATGTTTACTCATCCCCCTGGGTCACCTATATGTTAAAACATCTGACGAACACTTTTTTATTTAGATGCCTTGCATATTCAGCTTTGTAGTTAGTAGCTCTTTATCATGAGTCATATTCTATTATGAGCCTCCCTATTACTACAGAACCACACATTGGAGCATGTCTATATGCCACTCCTCTTATGGGGAGATGTGGCCTGCTATCATAGCGGTACACCCTCTCAAACACCCACATTACTGAAGGGTAGGGATAGTCTGATATCTATGTATCTATATTTAGGATATCTCACATAGGGGTGTCTAAAGATCCGTGAAGGAAGTTGGTAAACTGGGTCTAGGTTGCTTAGAGCTCTCAGTGTTATATTTATGGGTTTGCGGCCGGGACCCCAGAGAATACTAATCTCTCTTGTTGAACTTACCACTAGATCTTTATTACATTATTACATTGCAACAACCCAGTTACTACATATTAAGGAGAGCATTACTTAATACATATTACTGATACCAGATAACTATTGCTCCCCCTTAAGCCCTTCATGTTCATAACTTATAACGGAATTTTCCTATTATGCTGATCATGTTGTCTTGCCGACTATGTTCTTCCCCATTTGGTAGTGTAGCTATAGCATTTTGAGTTACCTTTGTCTTCATAATATACTCCTACCATACTAGCCCGCCTCCCACAAATTAAAAGTGGCTCTTGCCAACTGACCTTCACATTCCCCCCCCCCAAAAAACCCATACCACTACCCATCCTTGCATATTGGTACACTTGTTATATACTTAACCCATGGATTCTCATTCATCAGAGGCGACTAATCTTCCTTAACCTTTGAACCATCTACACTCTATATACCTCAACAATAGGTTCTCCAAATCTATATACCTATTTCATAATAAGACTTGTTATACCTAGTAGTGTTTGGTTTACAGCAAAAGAGGTATTTTACACCTTTGCACAGGTTATTCTTCATTGTTATAATTATCTCTCTATTACTGCTTAACATTAGCTTTGAAAAGGATGGTCTATGTCTACTGTTCTACACTTTTATTATGGCATTGTATTATATATTTAACCTGTGCAGATGGACTTTTGTATGTTACACTTTCCGTCCACCTCAATAAAAAATTATTTTCAAAACAAAAAAACCTACCATTACAAAAAATAAAAAAACACTAAAATTACATAAAATTAAAAAACCTACCATTCCCAAAATTAACAAACGAAATTATCCAAAATAATAAAAATTATTCCTATTCTATTACCCTTTTAAAAAAATTAAAAAAAACACCCCAAAATAAAAAAGCCTAATCTATAATAAACTACCAATGGCTCTTAAAAGGGCCTTTTTGTGGCAATTAAAAGGGCATTTTGTAGGGCATTGCCCTAAAGTTAACAGTTCTTTTGCTACAAAACAAAACAAACACCCCCTAACAGTATACAAACCCCCCACCCCCCAAACCCATAAAATAAAAATCAAGTAAAACCTAATCTACCCATTGCCCTGAAAAGGGCATTTATATGGGCATTGCCCTTAAAAGAGCAATCAGCTCTTTTTCCTGCCCTCAAAAGGGCATTCAGCTCTTTTATGAAATGCCCAACCCCTAATCTAAAAATAAAAACCCACCAAAACGAAAAAAAATTACACAAATTAACAAACAAATTATCAAAAATAATAAAAATTATTCCTATTCTAATACTAATAATAATAATAATAATAATAATAATAATCTATAATAAACTACCAATAGCCCTTAAAAGGGCCTTTTGTAGGGCATTGCCCTAAGTTAAACAGCTCTTTTACCTGAAAAAAAATACAAAGTCCCACTAATATTAAAAAACCCCAACTTCCCCCAAACCCACAAAATAAAAAAAAAACTATCTAAAAAAACCTAAGCTAACCATTTCCCTGAAAAGGGCATTTGTATAGGCATTGACCTTAAAAGGGCATTTAGCTCTTTTGTATTGCCCTGAAAAGGGCATTTAGCTCTTTTAAGAATAGCCCAAACTCTAAACTAAAAAAAAAACCACCCAAAAAAACCTTAAAAAATCCTAACACTAACCCCCGAAGATCCACTTACAGTTGTTGAAGTCCCGCTTGAAGGATCTTCATCCTGGCGGCTCCATCTTCATCCAGACGGCTCCATCTTCATCCAGGTGGCAGACAGCTCCATCTTCATCCAGGCGGCATCTTCTATCTTCATCCCTGCGGTGTCTTCTATCTTCATCCCGGCAGCGCGGAGCGGGTCCATCCTGAAGACATCCGGCGCGGAGCATCCTCTTCATATGGTCGCGCCGTACACTGAATCTTCAATGCAAGGTACACAATTCAAAATGGCATCCCTTGCATTCCTATTGGCTGATTTTATTTTGGAAATTTAGGATGAGAGCTACTGAAATTCTATTGGCTGATTTGAATAGCCAATAGAATTTCAGTAGCTCTAATCCTATTGGCTGATTTGAACAGCCAATAGGATTTCAGTAGCTCTCATCCTATTGGCTGATTTGAATTTCCAAAATCAAATCAGCCAATAGGAATGCAAGGGATGCCATTTTGAATCGAGTACCTTGCATTGAAGATTCAGTATATGGCGGCGACCGTATGAAGAGGATGCTCCATGCCGGAATTCTTCAGGATGGACCCGCTCTGCGCCACCGGGATGAAGATAGAAGACGCCGCCGGGAGGAAGATAGAAGATGCTGCAGGGATGAAGATAGAAGATGCCGTCTGGATGAAGATGGAGCCATCTGGATGAAGATAGAGTCGCCTGCCGCCCGGATGAAGATGGAGCCGCCTGAATGAAGATGGAGCCGCCGAGATGAAGATCCTTCAAGCGGGACTTCAGCAACTGTAAATGGATCTTCGGGATTTTTTAAGGTTTTTTGGGTGTTTTTTTTTTTAGTTTAGGGTTTGGGCTATTCGTAAAAGAGCTAAATGCCCTTTTAAGGGCAATGCCCATACAAATGCCATTTTCAGGGCAATGGGTAACTTAGGTTTTTCTTAGAGTTAGTTTTTTTATTTTGGGGGGTTGGTTGGGTGGTGGGGTTTACTGTGGAGGGGGTCTTTGTATTGTTTTTTACAGGTAAAAGAGCTATTTAAGTTAGGGCAATGCCCTACTAAAGGCCCTTTTAACGGCTATTGATACTTTATTTTAGGCTAAGGTTTTTTTATTTAGGGAGGCTTTTTTATTTTTATAGGGCTGTTAGATTAGGTGTAATTCTTTTTTATTTTTGATAATTTCATTTGTTATTTTTCGTAATTTAGTGTTTGTTATTTTTTGTAATTTAGTCTTTTTATTTTTTTGTAATTAGACATTTTGTAATTTTTAGAGTAGTGTTAGGATTTTTTTTATTGTGTATTTTAGTTTTATTTAATTGATAGTTTAATTTTAGTTTAATAGTTATATTAGTTTAATTGTTAGTTTAAACTTATTTTTTTTAATTTGCTAGGTCAGTTTTAATTTAATTTAAGATAGGGAAATTGTAATTTTAATATAAAGTTAGGGGGCGTTAGGTTTAGGGGTTACTAGTTTAAATTAGTTTATTGCGATGTGGAAGGCTTTCGGTTTAGGGGTTAAAAGGTTTATTTAGTATATTTAGTTGTGGGGGGCTTTTGGTTTAGGGGTTAATAGGTTTATTATAGTGGTGGTGAAATTAGGGGTTAATAACTTTAGTATAGTGAGGGAGATGTAGGCGGACGGCAGATATGGGGTTAATAATATTTCAATAGTGTTTGCGATGCGGGAGGGCAGCGGTTTAGGGGTTAATAACTTTAGTATAGTGGTGGCGATGTCGGGGAACAGCGGAATAGGGGTTAATAATTTTTATTAGTGGGGGCGATGTCGGGAGCGGCAAATTAGGAGTTAATAAGTTTAATATAGTGTTTTGCGATGCGGGAGAGCCTCGGTTTAGGGGTTAATAGGTAGTTTATGGGTTTTAGTGCACTTAGTGACAGTTTAGTTATGAGTTTTTTTGTAAAAGTTTTGTAGCGTAAAACTCATATTTACTGCTCTCAGATTGCGGAATGGATCTTGACGGTATTGGCTGGAACACAAGCTTTTTAGCCTCACCGCAAATCTCGTAATGGCTGCGCTATGGAAGTCCCATGAAATAAACGTAATTTTTATGAGTGCGGGACTGACGTAGCGTTACAGGCTAAAAGGCTTGCGGTATAGCTATACCGACAAGACTTGTAATGGCTGCGGTGCTGTTTCAACACTGAAATTATCATTTTTTCAGCGTTAAAACACAACGCAAAACTTGTAATCTAGGTGAGTTTTTTTGTGTATATGAAATAGCTGGTTTTGAAACCACAACCTATTAAAATGGGTAGAGCTTGCAGGTAAAATTAGATGTCATTATTTTATCACTTTGTGTACACACTCTTGCTTCTGTATCTTATATCTGTCTTTAAACCAAAGCCCAATACTGTGGCCCGATATTGAAAATATGGACAGACCGACGGTCTGTTGGAATATTCTAAAGAAAAGGGCATATCCAAGCGATGCAGACAAGCGGGGATGTCGCTCCCATGGAAGTCCATAGGAGCATGACATCACCGCCACATCGCTGACATTGCCGCTCGTCTGCATTTCACTGTGGAGGGGTGCCCTATTTGAAGTCTGCCTACACCACACAGACAGTGCGCTCACTGAAACTAAAATTAGTTTCCGTGGTGGCACACTTCAAATATTGCTGTGAGGACCTAAGTTTATTTACATCTAGACTAACTAGCTCAGGTAATGTCTTGGCAGCTAATAGCTGGCAAGACAAACATGGCCACTACCCTCCTTGCAACCTGCACTTTGCTGCTTTGAACATATCGATCTTGTGTCGATGTGTCCAAAGCAAAGTGCAGGCTGCTCCCACTAGCAGGCCTTGCTAACTCCCCCCTGAACACCCATATCTACATCATGCCTAACCTACACTCCCCCTGCTCTGCCTCACTACCTTCCACCGACCACCTACACCTATGTCACATCTAACATACACTCCCCCTGCACCGCCCAGCTAACTCCCCCTGACCGCCTACACCTACATCATGCCTAACCAACACACCCCTGGAACGCCCAGCTAAGTCCCTAATACCTCCTACACTGAAATAATGTGTAAACAACACTCCCCTGGAACAGCCCGATCTAATTGTCTACTATCAAAAAAATAACTCAGTATAAAAAACTAATCTATAAATCCTAAATTCTCCCCATTATTACTATAAAGCTATGTCGCTAAAGTTATCATCAATGTTTAAATAATGTGTCAGAGAGATGCACTAAAATGCCGGCGTCCAACCATAGGAAGGACCGACAAAACCTCCCCAGCCTATCCAAGCTCCTGGAACTCAGCGCCGGACTGGAATTGAGCCACGTTCTACCGCTTCTTAAAAGGGGTGTCAATAGACTAGGGTGCAAGGGATCAAGTCGGTCTTTTAGTATGTTGTCTTCAATTTGATGAGGCACCTAGGGATACCACTTGTTTGTGGGTTTTACCTTCTGAGAGAATGGGGGACAATTCAAATCTGGTCCCCCGTTCCCCCATAGAAACTTTCAGTATAGGTAGGGATACAACAGCAAAACCAGCTATTTCAAATGCCAAAATAAGGGTAAAGGAGCTGTTTGTAAACAATTTAATACACTCCACCAGGGAAAATAAATAATTGGGAACAAATTAAAGGGGAAACATTTTGGGGTAATACAGATAGAAAATTTAAATGGATAGAAATGTCGAAATGGATGGATTTCAATTTTCTTCCAGTAGCAAAAATATTTCTAATAAACATTATTAATCTTTTTCAGCAGCATATGCACATATCCTCTAAGTTCCCGTACACCAGTTTTTAAACACTGTGTCTAGTCAGAGAGCTAGTAGGAGTGTATCTTGATTATGAATATGTAATTTGTGCCATACAAGCCACTGTTAGCTCTCTGAGATGGTGTGGCGTTTGAATGCACAGGCCCTCATGGGATATGTGTGTATGCCACTGAAAATCAGTCATAACTTTTACTAGATGCATTTTTGCTAATGAAAGTCTATTGCAAACATGCTTCTATTTCCAATTGAAATTTACCCATGCACATTTGCATTTTGACCTTTCTATACCTATAAAGTGACAATATAAGGTAGAAATGACATGCTGTAGTTTGTTAGTGCATTACTGATACTTATAGGTAAAGTCCCTCTTGGATCCTGAGCAGAACACATACATTTATTGGTGGCTGTGTGTGACTGCCGCACCTGATTGTCTCACCAGTCATGTCCTTGCAAGCTGAAATCCTTTTGACTGCTCCAGGGGACTAATTCTTCTTCTTTTTATTATTACACTTTATTTATGAAGCGCTAACATATTCCGCAGCGCTGTCCATAGATACAATTCATTTAGATAAAACAATGATAAAAAAACTTGTAGGAGACAGGACAAAATTTACACATACAGGAGGAATTGAGGGTCCTATTTCCGTGGGAACTTACAATCTAGAAGGGTAGGAGGTTGAGAAACAGGAGGTGAGGACTGCAAGATTGAGAAAGATGTTAATGCAGAGTTAGATGAGGGAAATGCTGTTAGGTAAGTGAAATTAATTTATTATTGAGTGGGGTGGTAGGCTTCTCTGAACAGAAAAGTCTTCAGGGAGCATTTAAAGAAAGAAAGATTAGGGCAAAGCCTGACAGCACGAGGGAGAGTGTTTCAGTGGGTAGGTGCTGCACGTCAGAAGTCCTGCAGTCTAGCATGAGAAGAGGTGATAGTCGCGGATGCAAGGAGCAGGTCATTGTTGGATCTTAGTGGACGGGCTGGAGTATACTTGTGTATTAGAGAGGATAGGTAGAGGGGAGCGGCGTTGGTGAAAGCTTTGTATGTAAGGGTCAGACTTTTGAATTTAATTCTGCTATGAATGGGGAGCCAATGAAGGGACTCACAGAGAGGTGCAGTAGATACAGAGCGACGGGAAAGGTGCATCAGCCTGGCAGAGGCATTTAGAATGGATTGAAGGGGGGAGAGGCGGGAAAGAGGAAGGCCAGTAAGTTGGTTATTGCAGTAGTCAAGTCGGGAAATAAAAAGGGAGTGGATTATTAGCCTTGTGGTGTTAGCGCTCAGAAAAGGTTGAATCTTGGAAATATTGCGTAGATGGTTGCAGCAGGATGTAGAAAGCGATTGGATATGTGGTAGGAAGGATAGATTTGAGTCTAGTGTAACTCTGAGGCAGTGGACTTGGGGAAATGGTGATGCCGTCAACAGGGATAGAGAAGTCAGAAGTCGGAGTAGAGCTTGAGGGGGGGATAAGAAGGAGCTCAATCTTGGACATGTTAATCTTTAGGTCATGAGAGGCCATCCAGAAACAAATACCAGATAAGCAGTCGCTGACATGAGAAAGGACAGAGGAAGAGAGAGCAGGGGTGGAGAGGTAGATCTGGGTGTCATCAGCATAGAGGTGATATTTGAAGCCATAACTGTTGATAAGTTTACCCAGTGAAGAAGTATAAATGGAGAAGAGTAGAGGACCCAGAACAGATCCTTGAGGTACTCCAACAGACAGAGGTATTGGAGAGGAGGAGTCGCTGGCAAATGACACAGAAAAAGACCTGTGAGAAATATAGGGGTGAATCCAGGAAACAGCGATGTCACATAGGCCAAAAGAGCTAAGGGTCTGTAGGAGGAGGGGGTGGTCAACTGTGTCAAAGGCAGCTGAGAGGTCAAGTAAGATGAGTATAGAGTAGTGATCAATATTTTTAGCAGAGAGAAGATCATTAGTAACCTTGGTAAGGGCAGTCTCAGTTGAGTGTTTGAGATGGAATCCGGACTGCAGGGGGTCAAGCAAGGAGTTGGTGGACAGGAAGTGGGTTAGGCTATTGTAAACTAGTTTTTCCAGGAGTTTTGATGTTAGTGGAAGCAGTGATATATTATGTGCTTATTAACCAATGAATGAGTGATTTTATTCCAGTTGCAGAGTATAACATGTATGAGTAAATGTGCCTTTATATTTATTTTTGTAAATTAAATAGCTGGATTTTCTATTTAAAAACCACAGCCCATCAAAATAGGCTAAGCTTGTACAGAAATCAGACATCCTTATTTTATTATGCAAATGGTTCCCTTCCTTATCTCTGTCTTTATGCAATACTTGGAAAGAACAATTGAAAATTAACATTATGGGGTATATTTATTATATACGCTTTCGGCATTTATCATTGCACCAGCAGTTCTTGTGAACTGCTGGTGCAATGCAGCCCCCTGCAGATTGGCTGCCAATTGGCCGCTAGCAGGGGGTGTCAATCAACCTTATCGTATTCGACCGGGTTGATTTTGGTCCGCCAGCGGTTTTTAGAGCTTGATAAATTGACCCCTATTTCTCCCACTCCCCACTGGGGGTGTAAGTTCTTTTGCTGGGTGTGTTTACATAGCTTGTCAATAGAAACTTTCAGTATAGGTAGGGATACAACAGGCAACATTGGCTATTTCAAATGCTGATATAAAGGCAAATAACCTATTTGTAAACAATTTAATACACTCCAATAGGTAAAATGGCTCATTATGAACACAGTTTAGGCACCACAATGTTTGTTTATAAACTGTATATATATATATATATATATATATATATATATATATATATATATATATATATATATATATGTATGTATATATATATATATTTATATTTATATATATTTAAAGGGACACTTAACCCAAATTTTTTCTTTCGTGATTCAAATAGAGCATGAAATTTTAAGCAACTTTCTAATTTACTCCTTTTATCAAATTTTCTTCATTCTCTTGGTATCTGTATTTGAAATGCAAGAATGTAAGTTTAGATGCCGGCCAATTTTTGGTGAACAACCTGGGTTGTCCTTGCTGATTGGTGGATACATTCATCCACCAATAAAAAAAGTACTGTCCAGAGTACTGAACTAAAAAAAGCTTTTTCAAATAAAGATAGCAAGAGAACGTGGAAAAATTGATAATCGGAGGAAATTAGAAAGTTGCTTAAAATTGCATGCTCTATCTGAATCACGAAAAAGAAAACATTTGGGTTCAGTGTCACTTTAATTCCCCCCCCCAATGTTTTTAATTACCTACACTCTGCAGTAGGTAGGGTTGCCAGGTGTCCAGTATTCAACCAGACTGTCAAGTATTTTAGCAGCCTGTCCAGCAAAATCTTCATAAAAATACTGGACACTTAAATGTCCAGTTTTTAAAGTCTCTGGGGCTGATTAATCGAAGCGTCAATCTCGGTGCATTCGCTGGGGTCAATACGCTCGCCAGACATCGCTGCCGCAAATCCACATACGATGCCCTTATTTATTAAAAAGTCTGCAAAAACACGCTCAAGTACGGAGTGATTAGCATTGCACTGTTAATAAATAAGAGTAATCGATGTCGCAGATTTTCTGTTTTTTCCAACTTTATTTATACCATATCATTACTGTCAACGAACAAGCACATTTTTCTAAAGCTAATCTTTTATTTTTCATCTGTTAATATCCAAGAAATAGCTAGATTTATACCAGAACAAACAATAATATCTAATTGTTTTATTTATTTGTTATACAAAAAATCTGATATATGATATTTTCACGTAAATTAATGTGTATTTGTATTTCTAGAAATCATGATATGATTATCTCATGTTTTTTTTCTTTTTTTAAAATGATTATTAATGCTAGAATTTGTACATATATCTTTGCACATACATATATATATATATATATATATATATATATATATATATATATGTGTGTGTGTGTGTTATTTTAGAAATCTTTTCCAAACATATTTACATGTCCCTAAATTTTATTTTGTTCTAAACAATGTTGTCTTTCATATCTCTGTGTTTATTTATACCATTATATGTATATAGTTTAAATATATTATTATTCTGAGCAAGAATAATATGCAAATATAACATGTAATAAGGGTATCATATGTATTTATTTGAAATCAATGGATATTTTAAGAGCTGGACCAGTTTTCTCTCTGCACCTGTGTAACCCTTCCTGATTGCAGTATAGTTTTAAACACCACCCCTACACATGTGTTATACAATGTGCTGGCATATAAAATGACATTTCTTAATGAAAATTAAATTCAAGAGAAGGAAGAAAAACACTGAAAAGAGGTTATTTTAATTTCTGCTGTATCTGATTCATGACAGTTTAATGTTAGGTGGACTATCCCTTTGAGCTATCATCTTAAGATTATATTGAATAAAACATCAATCGATTTTTAAAACCATTGTCAAAAATATTACACTGTGTATCCCAATGTCATCATCAATGTTTAACTTTAATACTAATTTTACATATACATACTTTCAAAGTATACTACACAATGTAACAGATGGCACTTACAAGTTCTGATGAGTAATCAATGACACAAGTATTGAGCAATTTGATTCGTTAGTGATACTATATAATGTATATTTAAATCAGAAGTATATAATGTATATTCCAATCAAAAGTGGTGAAAAATTTCACTAGTTTGTTGGTTGTTTAGGAGTTTGAATATTGCGTCCAATTCGGTGCTAGCTATTGCATCAAATGTGGTCTGAAATGCAGTGGGACTTGTATTACATGCGTTAAACATGGTGAAATTAGATTGATCAAAAAAGGAAGTTAGCTATAGTATGTAATGTATTTATTTCATTTTCATCCCTATATCTACTAGTCCTGCTGCCAGACAGACAATACCTGTCATTAAAACTACTTTTGAAATGAATCTGTCCCTTGAAATTAAATGTGATTATAACATTATTATTTAACATATTATTTAGATACTAAATATGCGTCTTTGTTGTCTGTGTGATTTAGAAAGAGTCTACAATTGTTATCAACTTTCTAATTTACATAAATATGTAAAAAGCTTCATTTTCTTGTAGCACCCAGCATAACCTTTCTGGGTTTTCAGACTCCCATTGATTTCTATGGCATTCGCGGCCTCAAGGGTGGCGGTTTAAATGATAGGTACGCTGAGGCGGAAAAGACACAAGCGTACCTGTTGAATGTTTGATAAATTGGGAAGAGGGTCAAATAGAGTCTAATGTGAATTTGAAACATCTGGAATGACACAAGCATTGATCTGCGTCAGATTGAGATCACAGGAGCGTACATTACGTCACACATTTCAACATTTGACAATGTTGATGCTTTGTTAATTACAGAGGATTCAATTTGCATCAAATATGATGCGAGATTCAAGCAGATTCCATCGTATTATCAGTTGAAGCTTTGATAAATTGGCCCCTCTGAGTGTTAGTTAAATGTTAAAAGCCTTGTATGCCTTAAGCAGAAAGCAGTCAATGGGTCAAATCACTTCTATTTATGGGTGTTACTGGCAGCCAACAGTAAAATGACTACTTAGTTGTGAAAAATATACTGTACATTGTGGGATTAAGAGTGGGGCTATGGTAGAGCTTTTAGGGGAAAATTGTGTGACCCCAGCTACAATTGTGAATAGTCACCAACTGAATGTCTAGTATTTTTGTGGAGGACAGCTGACAACCCTAGCAGTAGGCACCGGTCTGCCAAAAAAGTGCAAATAAATATTTCATAAGGTTTGGCTGTATATATGTTCTACTTTAACGTTACAGAAATTTTTATTTACATGCAATAAGCTGGTGAAGTTTGAATATGGTGGGGTGCTAGACTCCACCCCTTGAAATAAAGCCCCACCCCTCAGATGGGAAACTAGGGAATTATTTAGGTTTCCTGAATTTAGTATACATATTTCCATATATATTCACTATCTATATATATATATATTTATAAATATATATATATACAGGTATATATATATATATATACAGAGAGAAGCGTACTCACAGGAACGAACAACCAGCTCAATACGATTGTTTGCCTGTTCTAGGGTGATTTACCACCTGCGTGCATCTTCTTTTTAGCCCAGTAATGCTTTTCACAGAGTAGAATTTTCCTGTAGTATATCAGTCTGACCCTGCCTATTGCGGTCAGTCAAGCACCGAAAAACCCAGCAATTCCTCTCTGAACAAGGAACACAGCAACCCCAGATGATCATTTCGGCCTTCATTGGGCCTCGTCAGTGATGTGTAACCATCCTCCTTTAAGCATACTGAGCAAGGAGTCCACGTCTGGTTGCCACTTTTTCCCTTAGGGAGACTAAATACATATAAAGAGAAGTGCACTCACAGGAATGAACAACCAGCTCAATACCATTTTTAGCCTGTTCTATGGCAATTTACCACCTGGGTGCAGCTTATTTTTAGCCCAGTAATGCTTTTCACAGAGTAGAACTTTCCTGTAGTATATCAGTCTGATCCCACCTATTACGGTCAGTCCAGTGCCGAAATACCAGGCAATTTCACTCTGAACAAGGAACACAGCAACCCCAAACGATCGTTTCAGCCTTCATTGGGCCTCGTCAGTGAGGTGTAGCCATATTCCTTTAAGCACACCGAGCAGGGAGTAGACGTCTGGTTGCCCCTTTTTCCCGTATCGAGACTAAATACACACAGAGAGAAGCGCACTCACAGGAACGAACAACCAGCTCAATACCATTGTTAGCCTGTTCTATGGCGATTTACCACCTGGGTGCAACTTCTTTTTAGCCCAGTAATGCTTTTCATAGAGTAGAATTTTCCTGTAATATATCAGTCTGATCCCGCCTATAAGTCAGTCCAGCGCAGAGAGAGATAGAGATAGAGAGAGAGGGTTATACATTTACCTCTGGGATTACCTTGTAAACTTCTGCAGACTGCCACCTTATTTCAGTTCTTTTGACAGACTTGCATTTTAACTAATCAGCATTGAATCATAAATAACTCCACAGGAGTGAGCACAATGTTATCTTTATGACACACATTAACTAGCGTTGTCTTACTGTGAAAAACTGTCAAAATACGCTGAGATAAGAGGCGGCCTTCAAGGGCTTAGGAATTAGCATATGAACCTACCTAGGTTTAACTTTAAATTTTATGACAAAGTAAATAGGAAAGTTGCTTAAAATGACATACCCTATCCGAATCATGAAAGTTTAATTTTGACTAGACAGAAGGAACATGTGCAAAGTTCCTTTAGACAGGGCAGATTACAAAAACACACTTTCTGAGAGAACTTCACAAATGCAATGTTTTTTTTTGCCTATTATTATAAGATTTTTTAAATTATTTTTACTAAACCCAACCCCAGCCCCTCCTAAAAAAATCAAACAAAAAAGAGAATGTCAACCTAAAAAAACCCAACCTAACTGTGCCACTACAATGGTATATTATTTCTTCCCTAAAAAATGGTGGGGCGCTGCCTCTACTGCCCCTATGAAGGACCCTACACTGAAGGTGTGCCTAGTAAAAGACCCAGCCATCTCCATCCATATTCCATAACTAGTGTCTATAAATCAAGTGTGGCATCATTAGATCTTGTTACCATTTGGTGGGACAGAACTTCTGCCCATATAAATATAGGTGCAGGGGTGCCCAGTAAAGTGCCAGCCTCCATATCACACAAACTAGTTGCTGCTGTGTAGCTTGCAGTAGCAATTAGCACTCAGAAAATTAACCAGGGATCCGATTTTTGGTTAATTGTGTAACAGTGCCCAAAATGCCCTCAAAAAACAGGATATTATATTTTTTTAATTAAAACAATATAGCATTTTTTAATAATAAAAAACAACTGCACTAGGCAGTTTTAAAGGGGGTGTTAGAAAAAAAAAAGGCACTGAAAAGTGCCTTTACATAGCGGTAACTGTGTGTTCCCTGTAAATGTATATGTTTATGCTTATATACATATATATTTATTTGTTAATATGTGTATATACACATATTAACACATATATAAGTTTATAGTCATATACATAAATATTTACAATTTGCTGCCATCGCTGCACAACTTACCCCCTTCGTTGTGCTAGTAATCATGTTGTGTCTCACGTCATGAGAATGAGGCTCCTATTGGAGCATATTGAAGTGTGCTCTTGTGATTGAAAAATTATCCTAGCAATGTTAACGTGACCTTGTGCATGCGCTGGTATTACTCAGTGGAGCGCTAATATCGCTTTAGCAAAAGCGATTATTAGCGCTCCACTTGTAATTTGGCCCTCAGTATCCTAACATGAAATAATTTGTGAAAACGCATTATATAAACATGTATACATATAAATGTAAAGTTTATTTCATTTTTATAATATAGCTAAAATGTGCGTATGTTTTATATTTTTTAAAATGTTTCTTCTTAGTTTATCTCTTGATTAGCAAATATGAAGTGTTTGTCTAACATTTACTGAGCATGCATGATAATCCAAACAGTGAAAGCATGTAAAATAAATATAAGACAACAGTGTATGCATGAAAAAGTTATTGCAATAACAAATAGAAAATAACAGTTCAAAAAAACTTTTTATTAAAGGGATTTCTTTCCTCTTTAAAGGGATATGAGACCCTCAATTTTTCTTTCATGATTCAGATAGAATATATGATTTTAAACCACTTTCCAATTTATGTCTATTTTCTAATTTATTTTCTAATTTCTCTTGGTATTCTTTGTTGAAAAGCATACCTATGTAGGCTCGGGAGCTTGGAGCTAGCTGCTGAGTGGTGGCTGCACTTATATGCCCATTTTCATTGGCTTGCTGATGTGTTCAGCTAACACCCATTAGTGCATTGTTGCTTCTTCAATGAAGGATCTAAGAGAATGAAGCAAAATTGATAGAAGTAAATTGGAAAGTTGTTTTTGATTTATTTTCTGAATCATGAAAGAAAATGTTTGGGTTTCATGTCCCTTTAATGTGTTCTCAATGATCCATTTTACCTGCTGAAGCTTATGTAATTGTTTACAAATAGCTAATTTACCTTTATTTGTTCATTTGAAATAGCTGATTTTGCTTTTTTGAAACCACCATCTACACTTAAAATATGAATCCTGAAGTATTATGTATAGAAAAGCAGCTCTTTGCAAGGGCGCAATTCACTAAAGTTTCCGTCTGATAAAATTCTAAAAAAAAAAACGTGCAGTATTATGAGACCCTTCACGGATTGTTTTAAAGGCACATTTTACATTGGGAACTGGATATCTCAGTAAGGGGAGTTCATTGATTTGTTTTATGCTAAGTAGATATACTTACTTTACAATATAATGCTAAATAAAATAAGCTGATGATTTACTCCAATGACAGCAAGTTTTTTGAGAATTGTTGGCCTTGTATGCAGTGAGAGATAAGATAGTGGTGTCTGGTTTACCTGCAAGCTAAGCTCATTTCAATCGGATGTGGTTTAAATTAGACATGTGCAGCCGCGAAAAATTCGGTTCGGTTCGGATCGATTCGGACCGATTCGAATTTCGGTTTGGATCGATTCGTATTCGGAAGAAATCAAATGAATTTGTTTCGGATTCTTTCGGATTCGAAAAAATTTGGTTCGCATTCGTTTCGGTTCGGTTCGATTCGGTTCGAATCGATTCGGATTTTCAGAAATTCGGTCACTGTAAAGTGGGATGTGCTGTGTATTACACTAGTATACTAGTATAATACACAGCCATCCGAATCCATCCGAATCTACCGAATAAATTCGAATCGATTTGGATTTATTTGGTAGATTGGGAACTACCGCAATTCGGAAATTCGAATCGATCCGAATCTCCGAATTCGAACAAATTTGTCCGAATTTCGATTCGGGCCGAACCGAATCGCACATGTGTAGTTTAAATGAACAAAAACAACTATTTCATATACAATTAAAAAATAGCAATTTCCCTCACATAGCATGGTTATCATCTGGTATAACAAGCCACTGGAAACACATTAAATACTAAGGGCTAGATTATAAGCAGAGCGCTAATTTATCGCGTTTACGGACGCACAATAAACAACCAGCCATTACAAGTGGCTGGTTATTGCTACCGCAAGCTCGCGGTAGCAATTAGTGATCCTCTGGTTGATTTTTTAAAATTGCCTCAATTGCCCCCCAAAATGTAGTGTGTAGTGCTCTTATAAAATAAAAAATAGTAGCATTTTTTATTAAAAAAAAAAAAAAAAAAAAACGTCACTATGCCGTTTTTGGAGGCTAAAGTTGGTGGCTGTGGGGTGAAAAGTGCCATTAAATTGCGGTCTATGGGAACTGTGTGTTCCCTGTAAATATAAATGTATAGGCTTTTTTACATATATATTTATGTGTTAATATCTATATATACACATATAACCACATAAATATATATGTATATAATCATATACATATATATTTACATTTTACTGCCCATCTCTGCACAACTTACCCCATTCGCTGCGTTAGTTCTCATGCCATGTCTGACAGCATGAGAACGAGGCTCCCTTTGGAGCCTATGAGAGCACACTCTCGTGAGCGCAAAACTTCCGTGTAATGTTGCACCTCACTTGTAATACCAGCACATTTTAGGGTGCACTGGTATTACTCAGTTGAGCGTAAATATCGCATTAGCGTATGCAATATTTACCAGTCAGCGTGTAATCTAGCAATAAATATATTTTACCAACATAGTGTGAATGTTATTCCTCACTTCCCTTTAGTCATGGTTGCTGCCATGTTGACACGTGTGTTTGTACACGTGCAGCAATTATCCTTCAGATACCTGCAGTGTAACCTAGGTTTCATAAGGGAGAGGGAGGTGCATGACCAGATTAGAGGTGGTGCGCTAATGATAATGTGGGACACGATAAGCAGCTGGACCTCGCTAACATTAGTGCGCTACTTAATATTGCAAGTCCATGGTAAATCAGATTTACCAGAGACAGTTTAGCGCACTCATAACTTTCAATGGATATCGCGACTGCGCTAAATAGTTTTGATATTGCAAGCTGAAAGTCATGGGTTCTTCTGGAGCAAAAGACTAAACATCATTAGAAGAATTAGCACAACTTGAGACCTGACGTAACGTGTGCTGGATAAAAAATATTTTCACAAAACACAAGTAAAGTATTTAAAATAAAGTATTACATATATATTATATATACTTCTTAATAAAAATATTTAATTTTTAAAAGATGAAGGTTTCACCCCTTCGCTACTGGGAACTTCATAAGACAACTTGCTCAAAATATCTGAGCATTTTTAACATTTGTGCTATAATTTAAACAGAAATAGAGCCTTGTTTTTTTATATTTACCTGTCAAGTCTAAATATTTTTTTAAGTCGACAACCCATGGTATTGATCTAGGCCCATTTTGATATATTTCATGTCAAATGCGATCATATAAAAAAAAAATTGTTAACTTTTTCGCAGCTGCCCGTATGTATATATACAGCATGTTGTACAATAGACAAAGTACCGTATGAAGTATATATATATGTCCATTTGGGTTAAGGGGTTAAAAATGGATATGTTATATGACAAGGTGTTTTACTGCAAAGGGCCCAAATGTGTGAGTGTGTGTGTATATATATATATATATATATATATATATATATATGTGTAAATATACTAGTCCTAAAGCCCATTCACACAGGCCATTTTTTGCAGTACAGCGGTCCCACCCCTTGCACTCACTCCCTCCCCCTCTCTTTTGCTCTCTCTCTCTCCCTCCCCCCTCTCTTTTGCTCTCTCTCTCCCCCTCTCTTTTGCGCTCTCTCCCCCTCTCTTTTGAGCTCTCTCCCCCCTCTCTTTTGAGCTCTCTCTCTCCCCCTCTCTTTTGCGCTCTCTCTCCCCCTCTATTTTACGCTCTCTCCCCCCTCTCTCTCCCCTCTCTTTTGCGCTCTCTCTCCCCCTCTCTTGTGCACCCTCTCTCTCTCCCCCTCTCTTTTGTGCTCTCTTTCTCCCCTCTCTTTTGTGCTCTCTCCCCCCTCTCTTTTGCGCTCTCTCTCCCCCTCTCTTTTGCGCTCCCCCCTCTCTTTTGCACTCTCTTTCTCTCCCCCCTCTTTTGCGCTCTCTCCCCCTCTCTCTTTTGCGCTCTCTCTCCTCCCTCTCTTTTGCGCTCTCCCCTCTCTTTTGTGCACTCTCCTCCCTCTCTTTTACTGTCTCTCTCCCTCTCTTTATCCCCCTCTTCTGCTCTCTCTCCCCCTCTCTTTTGAGCTCTCTCTCTCCCCCCTCTCTTTTGAGCTCTCCCCCTCTCTTTTGTGCTCTCTCTCTTCACCCTCCCTTTTGCGCTCTCTCTCACCCCTCTCTTTTGCGCTCTCTCCCCCTCTCTTTAGTGCTCTCTCTCTCCCCCTCTCTTTTGAGCTCTCTCTCTTCCCCTCTCTTTTGTGCTCTCTCTCTCCCCCCTCTCTTTTGTGCTCTCTCTCTCCCCCTCTATTTTACGCTCTCACCCCCTCTCTTTTGTGCTCTCTCACCCCTCTCTTTTGAGCTCTCTCTCCCCCTCTCTTTTGCGCTCTCCCCCTCACTTTTGCACTCTCTTTCTCTCCCCCCCTCTTTTGCACTCTCTCTCTCCCCCCCTCTTTTTTGCACTCTCTCCCCCCTCTCTTTTGCGCTCTCCCCCTCTCTTTTGTGCACTCTCCCCCCTCTCTTTTGCTGCCCCTCTCCCTCTCTTTATCCCCCTCTTCTGCTCTCTCTCCCCCTCTCTTTTGAGCTCTCTCTCTCCCCCCTCTCTTTTGCGCTCTCCCCCCTCTCTTCTGCGCTCTCCCCCCTCTCTTTTGCGCTCTCTCCCCCCCTCTCTTTTGCGCCCCTCTCTTTTGCGCTCTCTCTCTCCCCCTCTCTTTTGCACTCTCTCTCCCCCTTTCTCTTGCGCTCTCTCTCCCCCTTTCTTTTGCGCTCTCTCTCCCCCTCTCTTTTGCGCTCTCTCTCCCCCTCTCATTTGCGCTCTCTCTCCCCCTCTCTTATGCGCTCTCACCCCCTCTCTTTTGCGCTCTCTCCCCTCTTTTTTGTGCTCTCTCCCCCTCTGTTTTGCGCTCTCTCTCCCCCCTCTGTTTTGCGCTCTCTCCCACCCTCTTTTGTGCTCTCTCTCTCCCCCCTCTCTTTTGCTCTCTCTCTCCCCCCCTCTCTCTCTCTCTCCCTCCCCCTCTCTCTCTCTCCCTCCCCCCTCTCTCTCCCTACCCCTCTCTCTCCCTCCCCCTCTCTCTCCCTCCCCACTCTCTCTCCCTCCCCCTCTCTCTCCCTCCCCCTCACTCTCCCCCCTCTCTCTCTCCCTCCCCTTCTCTCTCCGTCCCCCTCTCTCTCCGTCCCCCTCTCTCTCCCTCCCCCTCTCTCTCCCCCCTCTCTCTCCCCCCTCTCTTTGTATCTCTCCCCCCCTCTCTCTCCCCTCTCTTTTTATCTCTCCCCCCTCTCTATCTCTCTCCCCTTTATCTTGCGAGTGACTGCACCCGGCCATGCCCCTTTTTTTCTTTTCTTTTGCGCTCTCTCTCCCCCTCTCATTTGCGCTCTCTCTCCCCCTCTCTTTTGCGCTCTCTCCCCCTCTCTTTTGCGCTCTCTCCCCTCTTTTTTGTGCTCTCTCTCTCCCCCTCTGTTTTGCGCTCTCTCTCCCCCCTCTGTTTTGCGCTCTCTCCCACCCTCTTTTGTGCTCTCTCTCTCCCCCCTCTCTTTTGCTCTCTCTCTCCCCCCTCTCTCTCCCTCCCCCTCTCTCTCTCTCCCTCCCCCCTCTCTCTCCCTCCCCCTCTCTCTCCCTCCCCCCTCTCTCTCCCTCCCTCCCCCTCTCTCCCTCCCTCCCCCTCTCTCTCCCTCCCCCTCGCTCTCCCCCCTCTCTCTCTCCCTCCCCTTCTCTCTCCGTCCCCCTCTCTCTCCCTCCCCCTCTCTCTCCCTCCCCCCTCTCTCTCCCCCCTCTCTCTCTCCCTTCTCTTTTTATCTCTCCCCCTCTCTCTCTCCCCTCTCTTTTTATCTCTCCCCCCTCTCTATCTCTCTCCCCTTTATCTTGCGAGTGACTGCACCCGGCCATGCCCCCTTTACGCCCAACCACGCCCCCTTCATGGACCTTCACGTCCGGCCATGTCCCCTTCACATTCGGCCACGCCCCGATCAAGCTCGGCCACGCCCACCACTGCCGCAGATCAGGTAGGGATCGCAAAGGCCAGGTGTGTTTGTCCTCGTGCTGTCTCTACTGCACATGACAGCTTCGAACAAACACACTTGGCCTTTTATATAATAGGATATAAATATTTATATATATGTCTAAATACGTGTATGTATACATGTCTATATATGTATATACATGTGTATATATTTGTTTATATGTTTAGATATGTATATGTACACATGCATATATAAATGTTTTTTTTAATATAAATACTTCACATTCCTATGTTCGGCATGTTCTTTTTATTTTGAAATATGTATTTATTTATATATTTATATTTACAGTATATATATATATATATATATATATATATATATATACATATATATATATATATATATATATATATGTATTTATTTTTTAGTAAAAAATAAGAACATTTGTTTCTAAGTGAAGAATATGGGAATATGAAGTATTACTAACGCACCTTCTGTTTTTTTTTTTTTGTTTTTTTTTTCAAACAAGCTTTATTAGGAAAAATACTGAGACATTACATAAACAGAGTATCAAATAGAAACATACAGTTTCGGGATATTTACACCCAAATATCATACAGCGAAAATATCATTTAGATTAAATTAAAGTCCAATTCGGTGTGATGATATGAGAAGGACCCCACCGCTTTGCGTTAAAGGTCCATCCCTCACCGCAATACGGGCTTAGCAGGTTTTCTTAGGGTGCAATAACATTAGTCTCTGTGAAAGAAAGCTTGACTTTTCAACGATTTTTTCAAAGATTAACAGTATTTAAATAAACATACCTTCATATAAAGAAAAAAAACAATACGAGTTGAAACAACCAGTACACTCCGAGTATTGAAATACAGAGGAAGAAAGTGAGAGAGAGAGAGAGAGAGAGAGAGAGGGGAAGTGAAAGGAGAAGAGAGAAAAAAAAATAATTATTGGGAAAGAATAAAAGGGTGTGGAAGGGTTTTCCAGAAAGAATGGATCCAGCCGGTGTCCATTAGAATTTAGGTTTATACTATGTTCCTCCTTCCTATTAGCTAAGGAGGGGGGTGGTTCCAAACGGCCATCATCATGTCATACATGACCGTTTGATTATTCTTAATGTAGTGCAACTTTTCCAAAATTAGTAGCTCATTTACTGCCGAACGCCACTCTAAGAGAGTAGGCGCCTCTGGTGACTTCCACAGTCTAGGGACAAGCCTTTTTGCTCCTGTGAGCATGATCAAGAGGAGGGCCCTTTTTGTTTGTCAGCAATGTTGGGAAGGTGTAAGAACAAAATGGTCTCAGGTGTGACTGGTATGTGTGTGTTTAATTTATCTGACATTTCACCAATGACAGCTGTCCAATAAGTCGTTAATTTAGGGCAGGCCCGCCATATGTGTATAAGAGTGCCCGCTTCGCCGCAACCCCTCCAACATGTGGCGGAAGACATTGGGAAGATACGATGCAATCTGGAGGGTGTATAGTACCATCTGGTGAGCAGTTTAAGGTGTATCTCCTGAACTACTGCAGAAACATAGGAGCGTTTAACCAATCTAAACAATTTGAGCCATTCCTCTTCCTCCACGACGTTATTGAGGTCCCTATTCCATGCATTGGTATATGTCGGTAATTGCGTATCGGGTGGAATAAGCAGGAGTTTGTATATTTTTGAAATTAGTCTTCCCGGGGGAACAGTGGCCGTGCATAGGGCCTCAAAAGGGGTGAGTTCCCTAAGGAAGTTGCCTTTGCCTTTGTGGTGTGTCAGATAATGTGATAATTGGTGGTATCTCAACCAAGAAGAAAAAATATTCCCACATTGATCTATCAATTCCTGCTGGGGGCGAAGTCTACCCCCCGCGAGTGCGAAGTGCAGAGCCCCTACTCTCAAGCTATATGGTTTACACCTGCTTTTGCTCAAGTCATAATAAGGTATATCTGGATTTTCTAGTATCAGGATTAATGGAGATGGAATGCTTGAGATGTGTGTGCTGGTGGAGATTAATCTGTCCCATTCTGATAGGGTTTCAGTTATTAAGTGATAGTTATACAGTTTTTTAGGGCGTTTAGATGTAGGGATCCAGGCAAGAGAGGCTACATTTTTTAAATGAAGGATCTGTCCATCAATTTTGACCCATTGTTTTTGTGGAGTGTTATGTGACCATTCAGTTAACCTCTGTAATTGTATAGCCCGTCTGTATAAAGTTAGGTCAGGAAAGCCTAGGCCCCCCCTGTCTCTGGGAAGGTAGAGTGTTTTTTTGGGTATTCTTGGTTTAACGCCAGTCCATATGAACTGTTCTAGAGTTTTCTGGAGGTTAGAGAGGAAGTCGGAGGGTAGGTGAATGGGAACAGTTTGCATGACATATAATATACGTGGTAGAATGTTCATTTTGATTAAGCCTATCTTTCCCAGCCACAACAACGATTTATTCCTCCAGGAAGATAGATCATTGATTATTTCTTTCCGAAGTGTAAGATAGTTGTTTTTATAAAATTCGGAGGAGTTTGCTGACAAGTAAATGCCTAGGTATTTCAACTTGGAAGCTGCCAAAGGGACCCTGTAATGTGATGCCAGTACCTGAGTGTGCTCTGGGGGAGAGTTAATATTAAGAAGTTCGGATTTTGAAAGGTTTAGATGAAAGTTGGAAAGTTCTCCGTACGCCCTAAGTTCTGTAAGGAGTTCTGGGATCGAGGAATCTATATTGGAGAGAGTATATAAAACATCATCCGCGTATAACGCTTGTTTATGCTCGACGTCCCCAATTCTAACACCTCTTATATTAGGATTAAGGCGTACTCTTTGTGCCAAAGCTTCAATTGAGAGGGCAAAAAGCAAAGGGGACAATGGACACCCCTGGCGTGTTCCGTTTGATATGGAGAATGTGTTGGATAAGGATCCATTAACCCTAACCCGGGCATTGGGAGCTGAGTAAAGGGCAAAAACCATGTTAAGGAAGGGATCTCCAAAGTTCATAGCCTTCATGACCTGACGCAGAAAAAGCCAATCGACCCTGTCGAAGGTCTTCTCTGCGTCAGTCGAAAAAAGTGCCATAGGTACACCCTCCACCCGCGCATAATCAAGGATCTGTATCACCTTAGTAGTGTTATCTCGCGCTTCCCAGCCCGGAACGAAGCCCACCTGGTCAGAGGAGATAAGGGTCGTGAGATATTTGTTAAGGCGCTTTGCTAGTATTTTGGCCAGAATTTTAGTATCTAAGTTCAATAGGGAAATAGGCCTGAAATTTGCCGGGGCGTTAGGGGGCTTTCCCGGTTTGGGTAAGATAGTAATATGCGCCTCTAACATAGTGCTGGGGAGGACTGGTTTTTCTATCAAATTGTTAAAGAGTTGGAGCATCAGTGGTTTTAATGTGTTAAAAAACGTCTTGTAGTACTTTAAAGAAAACCCGTCCGGACCGGGACTCTTTCCACTAGGGAAATCTTTTATGGCTTGTGAGAGTTCCTCCTCAGTGATATTTGAGTCTAAGCTATCTCTCTACTCAGAATCCAATTGTGGCAAAGCAAGCGCTGCTAGGTATTGATCTATGAGGTCCTTTTTATCCTGTACGCCTGCGTGGGGGGCTAACTCCTCCGGAGTCCTTCCTATGTTATATAATGATTGGTAATAAGAATGGAAAGAATTAGCTATTTGTTTATTACCTGTGATTAATGAACCATCTGAGTTTTGTAATTGATATACATGTGTTTTTAATTGTTTTCTACGTACAGCCCTAGCCAAGAGCTTTCCGGGTTTGTTACCCCCTTCATAGTATTGCTGTTTCAAACTCAGAGTTTTGCGTTGGTAGGCTTCTAGGAGATGTGCTTTAAGATCCTTTCTAGCAGTGTCTAGTGCGGTTTTAATTTCTATATCCGAATGATTACCCTTATGGCTCTCCTCTAGTCGCGTTATAGTGTGTAGTAGTTGGGTATGCTTTATTCTGTATTGTTTAGTGAGGCGCGCTTTATGTTTAAGGAAATCTCCCCGTATGACACACTTATGTGCTTCCCAAGTGTTTACAAATGAGGTATGAAGAGGGTTGTTGTGTAAAAAGTAATCATCCAGAGATTTTTTAATGTCTAATTTGATAGTAGGGTCATTTAATAAAAAATCATCTAATCTCCAAATATATGTCATGGAGGGGAGGTCAGGCCATTGGACCGAGCACGTAACCGGTGCATGATCCGACCACGTTATAGGTCCAATGGTGCAATCTGTAACCATGTCCAAGCCATTTGAGTCTGTGTAAAAATAGTCTATGCGGGAATATTTGTTATGTGGTGGAGAGAAGTATGTGTAGTCTCTGTATGTCGGATGTAAAGTGCGCCACATGTCATGGAGCTGGAGATTTTGAATCGTGCTTTTGACAGACTTGAGTACTCTGGGAGGGGTACTTGCTGTGCTATTTGAGTTGTCAAGCTGAGTGTCCATAGCTATGTTAAAGTCTCCAGAGAGAAAGGTCGGGCCTTTAGCTAAGTCCAGTAGGAGCTTAGAAATTTTTGACATAAATATATGTTGTTCTGTGTTCGGGCTATAAATTGTGGCTAATGTTATTGGATGTTCATATAGGAGGCCCGTTATTATCAAATATCTACCGTCCGTATCTCTCTCAGTGTGGGAAATTTTCAAAGGTACTGAACGATGGATTAGTATGCCTACACCTCCTTTTTTTGAACGCCCTGAGGCGAATATGGCCGTGGGGTATTGTGAGTTGAACCATTTCGGTTCTCTGCCCTTACGAAAGTGTGTTTCCTGAAAAAACAACACATGGCTGTATAGATTCTTTAGAGCCCTAAAGGCTATAGATCGTTTACCTGGGTTATTCAAACCTTTGGCGTTAATAGTAGTCATAGTCAGGCTATGAGAGCCGAATTTGCTCTGACATCGATTCATTCTGGAGGGGAAAGAGGACGGGAAGAAAAAAAAAAAAAAAAAAAAAAAAAAGGGGAAAGGGAAAGAAAGGAGATATTAAGGAGCAAGAGTTACAATAAATTGAGGCAGTGGAAAAAGAAAGAGAAGAGTTGAAGAGAGCAAGAGAGAGAAAGACAAGGGAGTAGTAAGTATGACCCGGAGTATACTCGTATTCCAAGTGGTATACTAGATATAGTAGTAACGTACTTCACAGTACAATTGTAGAATAATTAAAGCAAAACAATAGAATGTAAGAAACAATTTCAACTGGGGTAGTAACCCTCAAGCTAGTACAAAAAGAGAAAATAATAAACTTTGTACTCCTGACAGTGATAATATGGAATATCAGGGGAGAATTTCAGACTGGTCAGATTAGAATAACCGGTGGGAGGAAGGGAATATCGAAGAGAATGTGATAAGGGTAGAAGAGCGGGGGTGGGGTGGAAGAAAAAGGGAAAGGGGGGAGAAAGAGGGGAAGTGAGATAGGAGGAAAGCTGGAAGAGGGCAAAGAATGGAAAGGAAAGGGGGGAAGGAGGGAGGGTGAAAGGGAACAAAGGAGGGAGAAGGAGGTAAGAGAAGTGGTAGTGAGGAAAAAGAGGAAAGGGGGGAGGAAAAGCAGGGGGGGGCGGGGGAGAAGAGGGGGAGAATGGTAGCCACGCCCCGGCTTCACGCTGACAGCTATCGAAAGCACCTGTGAGCTTTGTGCAAAGCAAGGAGAGGCTGATTGAGAGCCTGTATGTACCATCATTGTGCTCCCAGAACCGTATACCAAGAAGCCAGGATCTGTGCAAACAAAAGGAAGACAGATTGGTTGAACGGTAGGAGCGGCAATTTCAAAATAAGTGCGCGCACTTCTGCAAACGGATCGTTATACCCTTTGAGGATTTTCAAGTATTAAAGCGAAGAAACTGCTGATCGGTATTTGTCGCAAATTAAGAAGGAAAGTCCAACTGTTGGTGAGATAGCCTGGCGGTTATACAACAGTGAAACCAGACTGTGCTACACTGAGGGGGTATTTGGTGAGTAAGAACTGAAAATACAAAAGCTTGCCAATATCGCTGAGACCCAGATTCAGCATACTAGATTTATCTTACACGCATCAATACTGAAAAAGATCAGCCCGGGCTAATTTGATGTAACAAATTTGATGAAACAAATTGGAAAAATATCTTAAGTTGCAACTTTATTACACTTATCCGGAATAGGAGTAAATCAGAATCTGACTAATGTTATCGCTGCAAGGTTAGCCTTCACTGGCGCCACCCACAATCTTTCCTTTCAGAAGAGGGGGAGAGGTAGGGTGAGGACAGGAGGAGAAGAGAGGAAGAGAAATGCTGAGAGAAAAGAAAAAATAGGAGAAAAGAGGAGGGGGGAGAGGGAAATTAAGAGGGGGATAAGGGGAAAGTGTGTAGTATGGAGGAAAGATGAGGTGGGGGAGAAAAGGAGGAAGGCTTAAAGGAAGAGTATAGGGGAAACTTGTGCAAGGGAATAATTGAGTAAGCCGAGAGGCCACAAAACCTTATATAAAAATCAGTTACCAAAACATTATTCAATCAGCTATGTACTAACATATGTGTAAAATAAGAAAGAACAAGAAAACACAGCATAACATTCATATATCAAACCTTATTTGCTGGTATTATAATTCAGAACTATTAAGGAAGGGCGACAATGCATATCAAGGAGTAGAAACATTTCAGGAAGCAACTGTGTGGCCCTTAAAGTTTACTTGAGTAAAGCTATATCAGTACAGTTTGCGCCTAGAAAAGCGCGTGTTGTTTTAGTTATAGGTTTGAGAGTATGTGCCCATGATCTTATTCCCGCCCTGGGCCCATCTCCCTCTGGTATATGGAATGACTTTCAGACCTGTTATCAGTTCCCTTCTCTTAACTGCTTGCCAGTCCAGTGATATAAATGTCTATCTACAGTGGTTGGCCTCCACTGCCTAACAATCTACCCAAACATAAGAAAAAGGATACATCTTAAAAGTTCCATGCAGGATGCCAAGAGTTCTAGTCAGACGGGATCGTGACAACCAGCAGCCTCAAGCTCGTAGGGTTGATGAAGAATCCTCATGGGAAAAACCCCCAATAGGTTGATCCTTATCGATTGAGAGGCCGGAATAGAAAGCCTGTTCATCTGAGCCTGGATGAAATGTTACTGATTTGTTCTGATGCGTGGCAACAAGTGAGACTGGAAAGCCCCATCGGTACTGGATTTTGTGAGCTCTCAACTTGGCAGTGATGTGACCCAACTCCCTCCTTTTCTGGAGTGTAGTAGGTGACAAATCAGAAAAAATTTGAATTTCCTCTCCTGCGTGATGGACTGGATGTTTGAGTCGTGCACATCGTAGGATTTCTTCCTTGTCTCTATAATTAAGGAAGCGGACAATGATATCCCTAGGGGGAGCTTTGGGTGGTGGTTTAGCCCTAAGTGCTCTATGTGCACGCTCTAGGATTATGTCTGGTAAAGATGGGGAATCCTTCAGGGTGCGGAATAAACTTTGGAGGTAACCATTTATAGCTGTGGGGCTGATGGATTCTGAGACTCCCCTGAAACGTAAATTGTTCCGCCGGCCTCTATTGTCTAAATCCTCAATTTTATCGGATAACTGTTGTATTACCTCTGAGTTATTTTGGATGTCAGTGTTCATAACTTTTACTGAGGCTGAGCATTCTTGCTGTTTAGTTTCTACCAGGGAGACTCTGGTATCCAGAGCTGAGATGTCCTTCCTTAGCTCGTTAAAGAGGTTGCGCATTTCATGGACTGCATCTCTGATGTCCTCCTTGGAGGATAAATGTTTTAGATCTTCCTTTGTGAGTGCATGTTGTATTTGTGTGTCTGAGCCAGGTTTTTGTGCATGAGTAGAGCCCAGGTTGGCGTCCATGATATCAGATGAGGAGGGGGTAGCCAAGTCCACCTGCTTTAGATATTTATTAAGTGTGCTTGCAGAAGTATTTTTATCTGCCCTTTGCAGCTTTTTGCAAGGCATTCCTCAGCACTCTTTCTGTTGTATGAATGAAAAGTTAAAAAAGGTATCCCTGTATGGGAGACATCACTTTCGCAATTTAACGATATAGAAATATGTGCTTAAGAGTGGGAGGCTTAAATTGGGGTAAAACAAAAAGTCCAAGTTGAAGCATTAGATTCTTTATGTCTTTGCTATTCACTCTTCAGAAATATATTAAGCGCAAGGACAGCTTATATATTTTATGGCTGTGTAGTATGGCGATTGCGCTTCCCTATAAACCTTTTAGGAAATAATTAGGCAGTTTCCCCAGGGCAGGCCCAAATTGTGATAAGGGGTATTTGGTTTAATCTTCAAACTGAAGGGCAATCCAGTATGTATTCCGTTGATTTAATGTGCTCACTGTCACTCAGCACTATATTCTCTTGTACCTCAGTTCCCCCAGAAGAGACCAGGATCAACCCTCACCCTTTACGTGTAAGAGAGACAGAAGCGCTGAATTATGTGTGCCACACCACACACTGTATATTCCCAGTGATCGATCAAGCAGGGGCTCTTTGTATTTATTCACAGATATGAGCGGTAGGCCGTGAGGCTGTTATGTGCAGAGCGTGTGCGATTGCATAAGGTGAGTGACGCACTTAGGCCTGTATCGCGGCAATGCATGTGTGCAGCTGGCTTACCCCCACTGAAGCGATTCAATCTCTGAGTCCTCCACTCTGATCGGCAGCCCGTATCTGAAAGCACCTCTCTTTTCTCCGCTGAGAGCGGGCGTTAGGGGGTAATTTGCAAAAGACAGTCTGTCAGCCAGAGCTCACTTCCACAGCGCTAATGATAAAGGAGCCGTTTCCTCCGTCTCTCACTCTCTCAGATGTGCTGGTTAAGGCTTCCTGCAAATCACAGTCTGTTTAAGATGGTCCCAGTAATGGGTAATACTTTAGTACTCCCTCAAGAGTGTAAAAATTGAAAAAGAGGAGTATTTTTATAACATAAATATACTATGTACAGCTTGAGGGTTGAAGAGCTCTCCTAAAACACAGCCATCTGCCTGCGTGGCTTGGCTCCGCCCCCAGCACCTTCTGTTTTAATGCAGTTGGTCTAGTGCAGCTTTGGGTTATCACATGGGTGATGAAAAGAAAAGGCTTTCTTTAGCGTGCCCCAAAGAAGTCTATGGGGAGAGGAAGTTAGAGCACCACTTGCAATCTGGCCCTTAAAGAGACACTGAACCCAAATGTTTTCTTTCATGATTCAGATAGAGCATGCAATTTTAAGCAACTTCCTAATTTAATCCTATTATCAAGTTTTCTTTGTTCTTTTGGTATCTTTATTTGAAAAAGCAGAATCACAAGCTTAGGAGGTGGCCTATTTTTGGTTCAGAACACTGGGTAGAGCTTGCTGACTGGTGGCTACAATTAGCTTGTCTGCTAAATTATTTAAAGAGGTCTGTTATTGAGGTAGAAAATGATTATTTAAGCAATTTAATTTAATCGATAGATGATTGAAAGATTATAGATAGATAGATAGATACATTAAAGATAGATGATAGATAGATAGATAGATATAGATACATTAAAGATAGATGATAGATAGATAGATATATATAGATACATTAAAGATAGATGATAGATAGATAGATAGATAGATAGCACAATTAATATATTTATTTTACATTTTATTGGGCATCTAAATGCCTCTTTGGTCACATTTGGTAGTTGCCAAGCAGCAATGGATTATGTTTCAATTTTATTTTTTTATTTGACTCACTTTGGTATCCAGGACACAGATTGCTTGATTGTTTGTATTGTAGCAACATCTCGTAAAGATAAAAATGTAATTTGGAAAAACAATTAAATAAGAATTGTTAAAGCTTTTGTGTTTTTTTTTAATTAAAAATTAACTCATTAGCTCACTGATACATCACATTACATTAATATAATGTTATAGATAATCATCAATATATCTATGATATTTTTTTTATGAAAATTTGTTTTCAACGCTTCTCTTTGCCTTTAAAGGAACATTCTTGTACAAAAACTGCATGCTCAAAATCATATAGTTTGGTCCACTTGGGAGCCGTAGTCCCTCATAGAAAAACAATTAGGGCAAGATTACAAGTGGAGCACTAACGTTTGCGCCCGAGCGATAAGGGGTATATAGCGAGTGTTTGTGCTCATCAGGCTTACAGCTCATGTTATGAGTTTAAAGTAAATGCAATCACGTGAGTGCAATCACAATTTACGCTAGAATCATTACCACAACTTCATAGCTCTGGTTAACTGTTTTGTAAAACATAAAAGTTGCACAAAACACTTAGAAGATACATTACAAAGTACAGTTACACTCATAATAACACCATGTAAAAAAAATGTTTTTTTTTTTTAAATTGCACCCAAAAGTTACAAAGGCTCAAATATATGAAAAAAAAAGGCAGGCAAAGGGCTTAACACAGACATACATACATATACATCTCACATATAAACACATACATATACATCTCACATATAAACACATACATATACATCTCACATATAAACACATACATATACATCTCACATATAAACACATACATATGTACACACACATATAGACTTATATATATATATGTGTGTGTGCATTAGAGCCATTGCCGTTAAGTAGATGAAAATATGTAAAAACATATTTATGCAATATTCAGATTTAATAAAGCCTTATACTGTGTATTTACTGTAAATATTTCACATTTCAATGTTCTGCACATAGCAGAATATGTTCCAAGTATTTCTAAATAGATATTCCTATATATATCTGTATATATCTATAATCATGTAAATATATAGGTATAGATATATATTGTACCAAAAAAAAATCCTCAGATATATGTAGAAATATTTATTAATTTTCATGTTGGTTTAGCACAACTCAAGCGGGAGCGTTAATTTGTGCTTCACTTGTAATCTAGGCCTTAGTGTGCAATTGGTAGCCAATTACTGGCTGTATTCGGATTGGCAGCTGCAGTGCTTGTATCTCTGAGCAGGACTTGTAATGGGTTAAACATATAGAGTTGGAGCCTTAATATTGCAAAACATTAGAGCATGTCATTTTTGCATGATGTGATGTGTCGTCATTCTGGGGTGGAAAGAGCTTTCAGCTGTCATCAAATACCTGGTGTTCAAGTGGACCTGCATCACTGGGGGAATCAGAGGATCCCGATAACGTCACCATGCCCATGTCCCCAAGGTGGATGTGCCATGCAGCTGCACAGGACTTAAAGGAGCTGGATGGAGGTTAAAGCGGACACTAAGTCAAAATAAAGCTTTCAGGATTCATTTAGATCATGCAGAGACTTTCCAATTTATTTCCATTATGCACATTATTTTGATATACTCACCTTCTCAGGCACAGCTCCTACTCATAGATAAATGAGTTACACAGTCTGTAACAAAAAACAGTGCTTTACCCCTGCAATTATTTAGGAAAAATTCTCACTGAATAATACAGGAACGATTTGGGGGCTAGTTATCATCGTGTCAACTTTCCTGCCTTCGCCGGCCCAATACGCCCGCCTAAGCTCTCCTACCTTCGCCGCCGCGGACCTGAAAAAATACGCCTACGTTATCAAATAAAGCTGTCAAAAAGCCGCGGGGCGATAAGCAGCGGACTGTGAGAGTTATCACTCATCCGATCTCGCTGCTCTTCGGCTTTTTCACAGCTTTATTGCTAGCCTGTCACTAAGCACTCACACTAAACTGCACTGTTCTACCCCCTATACCGGTGCCCCCGGAGCCCCCCGCAACTAAATAAAGTTACTAACCCCTAAACCGCCGCTCCTAGACCCTGCCGCAACTCTGATAAATGTATTAACCCCTAAACTGCCGCTCCCTGAACCCGCCACAACCTATCTTAAATTTATTAACCCCTATCCTGCCCCCCCTACACCGTCGCCACCTATAATAAATTTATTAACCCCTATCCTGCCCCCCACTACACCGCCGCCACTGTAATAAATGTATTAACCCCTAAACCTAAGTCTAACCCTAACCCTAACACCCCCCTAACTTAAATATTAATTAAATAAATCTAAATAATATTTCTATTATGAACTAAATTAATCCTATTTAAAACTAAATACTTACCTATAAAATAAACCCTAATATACCTACAATATAAATAATAATTATATTGTAGCTATCTTAGGATTTATTTTTATTTTATAGGTAACTTTCAATTTATTTTAACTAGGTACAATAGCTATTAAATAGTTATTAACTATTTAATAGTTTACCTAGCTAAAATAAAGAGAAATTTACCTGTAAAATAAAAACTAACCTAAGTTACAATTACACCTAACACTACACATTCCTATTTAAAACTAAATACTTACCTGTAAAATAAACCCTAAGAGAGCTACAATGTAATTCATAATTACATTGTAGCTATTTTAGGATTTATATTTATTTTACAGGTAACTTTGTATTTATTTTAGCTAGTTAGAATAGTTATTAAATAGCTATTAACTATTTAAAGTGATGGTAAACTCACTATAATGACAATGTTATTTCCTAAAGCTTTTATTACACATATACTTTGTATACTCTAATTTCTTTACTAATCAATGTTTAAGACAGAGTAAATTACTTTTTTTATTTGCAGGATTGCCTGTCCCTGGCCGCCTCCGTGTAAAAAATACTGATTGTGAAATTTGATTGACATATGGCACATCCAATAGCAGATGCACCATACGCCCTATGTATTTGATCTTCAGCACGCTCCCGTGCCGCTGCTTTGAGGGCTCTGAATTAGCAATGCACACTGCGCAAGTGCAGTTATCAGATGAGCCGACAGCGGCCTCATGTAAACAAACTGTTATGTGAGGGATATGCACCTCTATATGTGAGGAATATGCAGCTTTGGTGCAGCTTTGGAGGATTGTGTGAGATCTTGTGTTTTTTTAAAGCAAAAAGTTATCAGGCACTGAAGAATTATAGGACGTGAAATATCCCCTATTTATAGTGTTCTAGATTGTGAAGAGTATTTACTAATTATCAAGGGGTGTGACATCTATATGTGAGGGATATGCAGTTATTCCCACTATGAGCTTAGCTTTGATCCTACCACAAGGCATGCCCGGACAATGTATAACCTGCACCAAGCTAAACAAGCCGCACTCACCGTTAGTTCTACCTCCCTGAGCGGGAGAGCTGCGTCTGTTATCAGACGAGCCGACAGCGGCCTCATGTAAACAGTCTGTTTACATGAGGCCGCTGTCGGCTCATCTGATAACTGCACTTGCGCAGTGTGCATTGCTAATTCAGAGCCCTCAAAGCAGCGGCACGGGAGCGTGCTGAAGATCAAATACATAGGGCGTATGGTGCATCTGCTATTGGATGCGCCATATGTCAATCAAATTTCACAATCAGTATTTTTTACACGGAGGCGGCCAGGGACAGGCAATCCTGCAAATAAAAAAAGTAATTTACTCTGTCTTAAACATTGATTAGTAAAGAAATAAGAATATACAAGGTATATTTGAAATAAAAGCTTTAGGAAATAGTCATTATAGTGAGTTTACCATCACTTTAATAACTACCTAGCTAAAAGAAATACAAAATTACCTGTAAAATAAATCCTAACCTAAGTTACAATTAAACCTAACACTACACTATCATTAAATACAATTACATAAACTAACTAAAGTACAAAAAATAAAAAAAGCTAAGTTACAAAAAATAAAAAACATGTTACAAACATTTAAAAAATATTACAACAATTTTAAGCTAATTACACCTAATCTAAAAAAAATCTGATTGGCTGATTGAATCAGCCAATCAGATTGAGATCGCATTCTATTGGCTGTTCCGATCAGCCAATAGAATGCAATCTCAATCTGATTGGCTGATTCAATCAGCCAATCAGATTTTTCCTACCTTAATTCCGATTGGCTGATAGAATCCTATCAGCCAATCGGAATTGAAGGGACACCATCTTGGATGACGTCCCTTAAAGGAGCCTTCATTCGTCGTTAGTCCGTCGAGGAAGAAGGATGTTCTGCGTCGGCGGGATGAAGATCGATCCTGAAGCAAGAAGATTGAAGACCCCGCTTGGAAGATGACATCGCCCGGATGGAAGATGATCTTCAGCGCCGCTTGGAAGATGACATCGGCCGGATGGAAGACTTCTTCAGCGCCGCTTGGAGGATCACTTCATCGGATGGAAGATTTCTTCAGCGCCCCTTGGAGGATCACTTCTGGCGCTCCGGATTTCCTCTTCAGTTCCATCGGTGGCTCGGCTGAGTGAAGACGACTCAAGGTAGGATGATCTTCAGGGGATTAGTGTTAGGTTATTTTAAGGGGGGTTTGGGTTAGATTAGGGGTATGTGGGTGGTGGGTTTTAATGTTGGGGGGGGTTGTATTTTTCTTTTACAGGCAAAAGAGCAGTTTTCTTTGGGGCATGCCCCACAAAAGGCCCTTTTAAGGGCTGGTAAGGTAAAAGAGCTTTGAACTTTTTAAATGTAGAATAGGGTAGGGCATTTTTTTATTTTGGGGGGCTTTGTTATTTTATTAGGGGGCTTAGATTAGGTGTAATTAGCTTAAAATTGTTGTAATATTTTTTAAATGTTTGTAACTTATGTTTTTTATTTTTTGTAACTTAGCTTTTTTTATTTTTTGTACTTTAGTTAGATATTTAATTGTATTTAATTGTAGGTTAGGATTTATTTTACAGGTAATTTAATTGTAGGTTAGGATTTATTTTACAGGTAATTTTGTATTTCTTTTAGCTAGGTAGTTATTAAATAGTTAATAGCTATTTAATAACTATTCTAACTAGCTAAAATAAATACAAAGTTACCTGTAAAATAAATATAAATCCTAAAATAGCTACAATGTAATTATGAATTACATTGTAGCTATCTTAGGGTTTATTTTACAGGTAAGTATTTAGTTTTAAATAGGAATAATTTATTAAAGTATAGTGTAGTGTTAGGTGTAATTGTAACTTAGGTTAGTTTTTATTTTACAGGTAAATTTCTCTTTATTTTAGCTAGGTAAGCTATTAAATAGTTAATAACTATTTAATAGCTATTGTACCTAGTTAAAATAAATTGAAATTTGCCTGTAAAATAAAAATAAATCCTAAGATAGCTACAATATAATTATTATTTATATTGTAACTATATTAGGGTTTATTTTAAAGGTAAGTATTTAGTTTTAAATAGGAATAATTTAGTTCATAATAGAAATATTATTTAGATGTATTTAATTAATATTTAAGTTAGGGGGTGTTAGGGTTAGTGTTAGACTTAGTTTTAGGGGTTAATAAATTTCTTACAGTGGCGGCGGTGTAGTGGGGGGCAGGATAGGGGTTAATAAATTTATTACAGTGGCGGTGGTGTAGTGGGGGGCAGGATAGGGGTTAATAAATTTATTATAGGTGGCGACGGTGTAGGGGGGGCAGGATAGTGGTTACTAGGTATAATGTAGGTGGCGGTGGGCTCCGGGAGCGGCGGTTTAGGGGTTAATACATATATTATAGTTGCGGTGGGCTCCGGGAGCGGCGGTTTAGGGGTTAATACATATATTATAGTTGCGGTGGGCTCCGGGAGCGGCGGTTTAGGGGTTAATATGTATAGAGTAGCTTGCGGTGCGCTCCGGGAGCGGCGGTTTAGGGGTTAATATGTATAGAGTAGCTTGCGGTGGGCTCCGGGAGCGGCGCTTTAGGAGTTAATATGTATAGAGTAGCTTGCGGTGGGCTCCGGGAGCGGCGGTTTAGGGGGTAATACATTTATTTAGTTGCGGCGGTGTAGGGGGGACAGATTAGTGGTGTTTAGACTCGGGGTACGTGTTAGGGTGTTAGGTGCAGACATTTCCCATAGGAATCAATGGGATGTCTGGCAGCAGCGAACTTGTACTTTCGCTATGGTCAGACTCCCATTGATTCCTATGGGATCCGCCGCCTCCAAGGTGGCGGTTTGAAAACCAGGTACGCTGGGTCGTAAAAGTGCCGAGCGTACCTGCTAGTTTTTTGATAACTAGCAAAAGTTGTCAGATTGTGCCGCACTTGTGTGCGGAACATCTGGAGTGACGTAAGAATCGATCTGTGTCGGACTGAGTCCCGCGGATCGAAGTTTACGTCACAAAATTCTACTTTTGCCGGTCTGTAGCCTTTGATAACTAAGGCAAATCAGCCTCGCCACAAATACGCTGCGGAATTCCAGCGTACGCTGCGGAATTCCAGCGTATTTGAGGTTGACGGCTTGATAACTACCCTCCTTTATCTTTATTGGTTTAACTATTCAATCATACACTTTTAAAAACACTTAAACTCTCTAGATATCAATATATAGCATAGATGTGTGAATAATACCTCTAAGAATCATGTATCTATATGTGAAATATTGTACTTGGTTTGTATAATGTCAAGCAGTCAGATACAAACATTCGGCTAGATTTAGAGTTTGGCGTTAGCCGTCAAAACCAGCGTTAGGGGCTCCTAACGCTGGTTTTGGGCTACCGCTGGTATTTAGAGTCAGTCAGGAAAGGGTCTAATACTCACCTTGCATCCGCAACTTTTCCATACCGCAGATCCCCTTACGTCAATTGCGTATCCTATCTTTTCAATGTGATCTTTCTAACACTGGTATTTAGAGTCGTGGCTAAAGTGAGCGTTTTTCAATCTAACGACAAAACTCCAGCCGCAGCAAAAAGCCAGGAGTTAAGAGCTTTCTGGGCTAACGCCGGTTCATAAGGCTCTTAACTACTGTGCTCTAAAGTACACAACACCCATAAACTACCTATGTACCCCTAAACCGAGGTCCCCCCACATCGCCGCCACTCTAATAAAATGTTTTAACCCTTATCTGCCGACCACACACCGCCGCCACCTACGTTATCCCTATGTACCCCTAATCTGCTGCCCATAACACCGCCGACCCCTATATTATATTTATTAACCCCTAATCTGCCACCCCAAACGTCATCGCCACCTACCTACACTTATTAACCCCTAATCTGCTGACCGGACCTCACCGCTACTATAATAAAGTTATTAACCCCTAATCCGCCTCACTCCCGAATCAAAAACCATATAATAAATAGTATTAACCCCTAATCTGCCCTCCCTAACATCACCGACACCTAACTTCAAGTATTAACCCCTAATCTGCCGACCGCACCTCGCCAACACTATAATAAATGTATTAACCCCTAAAGCTAAGTCTAACCCTAACACTAACACCCCCCTAAGTTAAATATAATTTAAATCTAACAAAATAAATTAACTCTTATTAAATAAATTATTCCTATTTAAAGCTAAATACTTACCTGTAAAATAAATCCTAATATAGCTACAATATAAATTATAATTATATTGTAGCTATTTTAGGATTAATATTTATTTTACAGGCAACTTTGTATTTATTTTAACCAGGTACAATAGCTATTAAATAGTTAATAACTATTTAATAGTTACCTAGTTAAAATAATTACAAAATTACCTGTAACATAAATCCTAACCTAAGTTACAATTAAACCTAACACTACACTATCAATAAATTAATTAAATACAATACCTACAAATAAATACAATTAAATAAACTAACTAAAGTACAAAAAAGAAAAAAAGAACTAAGTTACAAAAAATAAAAAAATATTTACAAACATTATAAAACTATTACAACAATTTTAAGCTAATTACACATACTCTAAGCCCCCTAATAAAATAACAAAGCCCCCCAAAATAAAAAAAATGCCCTACCCTATTCTAAAATACAAATAGAAAAGCTCTTTTACCTTACCAGCCCTTAAAAGGGCCTTTTGCGGGGCATGCCCCAAAGAATTCAGCTCTTTTGCCTGTAAAAAAAAACATACAATACCCCCCCCCAACATTACAACCCACCACCCACATACCCCTAATCTAACCCAAACCCCCCTTAAATAAACCTAACACTAAGCCCCTGAAGATCTTCCTACCTTGTATTCACCGCACCGGGTATCACCGATCGGTCCAGGCTCAGAAGTCTTCATCCAAGCCCAAGCGGGGGCTGAAGACGTCCATCCTCCGGCTGAAGTCTTGATCCAAGTGGCGGCTGAAGAGGTCCATCATCGGGCAGAAGTCTTCATCCTATCCGGGCAGAAGAGGAGATCCGGACCGGTAGACATCTTCATCCAAGCGGTATCTTCTATCTTCTTCCATCCGACGACGAGTGGCTACATCTTCAAGACCTCCGGCGCGGATCCATCCTCTTATTCAGACGTCCTAACACAGAATGAAGGTTCCTTTAAGGGACGTCATCCAAGATGGCGTCCCTCGAATTCCGATTGGCTGATAGGATTCTATCAGCCAATCGGAATTAAGGTAGTAAAATTCTGATTGGCTGATGGAATCAGCCAATCAGATTCAAGTTCAATCCGATTGGCTGATCCAATCAGCCAATCAGATTGAGCTCACATTCTATTGGCTGTTCCGATCAGTGTAGTGTTAGGTTTAATTGTAGATAATTGTAGGTATTTTATTGAATTAATTTATTGATAGTGTAGTGTTAGGTTTAATTGTAACTTAGGTTAGGATTTATTTTACAGGTAATTTTGTAATTATTTTAACTAGGTAACTATTAAATAGTTATTAACTATTTAATAGCTATTGTACCTGGTTAAAATAAATACAAAGTTGCCTGTAAAATAAATATTAATCCTAAAATAGCTACAATATAATTATAATTTATATTGTAGCTATATTAGGATTTATTTTACAGTAAGTATTTAGCTTTAAATAGGAATAATTTATTTAATAAGAGTTAATTTATTTCGTCAGATTTAAATTATATTTAATTTATTTAACTTAGGGGGGTGTTAGTTTTAGGGTTAGACTTAGCTTTAGGGGTTAATACATTTATTAGAGTAGCGGTGAGGTCCGGTCGGCAGATTAGTGGTTAATAATTGTAGGTAGGTGGAGGCGACGTTGGGGGCGGCAGATTAGGGGTTAATAAATTTAATATAGGGGTCGGCGGTGGTAGGGGCAGCAGATTAGGGGTACATAGGGATAATGTAGGTTGCGGCGGTGTACAGAGCGGCAGATTAGGGGTTAAAAAAAATATGAAGTTGTCAGCGATAGCGGGGGCGGCAGATTAGAGGTTAATAAGTGTAAGGTTAGGGGTGTTTAGACTCGGGGTTCATGTTAGGGTGTTAGGTGCAGACTTAGAAACTGTTTCCCCATAGGAAACAATGGGGCTGTGTTGGGAGCTGAACGCTGCTTTTTTTGCAGGTGTTAGGTTTTTTTCAGCTCAAACGGCCCCATTGTGGGGGAATCGTGCACGAGCACGTTTTTGAAGCTGGCCATGTCCGTAAGCACCGCTGGTATTGAGAGTTGCAGTGGCGGTAAATATGCCTATACGCTCCCTTTTTGGAGCCTAACGCAGCCCTTCTGTGAACTCTAAATACCAGCGGTATTTAAAAGGTGCGGGGGAAAAAAAGCCAGCGTTAGCTACGCGGGTTGTTACCGACAAAACTCTAAATCTAGCCGATTATCTTTTGTAGCCGGCTATTAATAAATTCAGAAATAATGCTGTAACAAGAGGATCTGGTAATATGTGGGATGTCAGATTATGAGATTAAAGCTATCTAGCTAATACTCTATCTGTAATTATAAAGTCCTTTCTTGCACAGTTAACTTTAGCACAGCTGTTCAGTGTAATAGATTCTGCCTGCTTAAACTCTCTAGATATTAATATTTAGTATAGGTGTGTGAATAACAACTCTGAGAATCATGTATCTAGATATGAAACAGTATACTTGGTTTGTATAATATCAAGCAGTCAGATATGAACAATATCTTTTATAGCCGGCTATTAATAAATTCAGAAACAATGCTGTAACAAGAGGACCTGTTAATATGTGGAATGTCAGGTTATAAGATTAAAGCTATCTAGCTAATACTCTATCTGTAATTATAAAGTCCTTGCTTGCACAGTTAACTTTAGCACAGCTGCTCAATGTAATAGATTCTGCGTGCTTGAATTCTCTCGATATCAATATATAGCATAGGTATGTGAATAATACCTCTGAGAGTCATGTATCTAGATATGAAACATTGTACTTGGTTTGTATAATATCAAGCAGTTAGATAGAAACAATATTTTTTGCAGCCGGCTATTAATAAATTCAGAAATAATTCTGTAACAAGAGGACCTGTTAATATGTGGGATGTCAGATTGCAAGATTAAAGCTAATAAGCTAATACTCTATCTGTAATTATAAAGTCATTTCTTGCACAGTTAACTTTAGCACAGCTATTCAGTGTAATAGATTCTGTCTGCTTAAGCCCCTTCTATAGCGGGGGGCTAGATTAAAGTTTAACTGACTTGTTTCACTAACATAGCACAACGTCTGATCTCAGAATATAAAACACATTTACAAGCTATTGGCAATCAACCGGTATCATAGAGAGTAAGCGGTTAAAAAATGAGAGTATGAACTCTCTGAAGCCAGACCCCTGACACGTGTTTCGCTCACGCTTCCTCAGAGGGGTTACACACCAGCTGTTTGGTAAATCTATTTACTGGTTCATAAGTCCCACCTTGTGTGTGGGATTGGATGATCATGAGGAATTATCTTGATTCTGTTTGGTAGGATTGCATGCCAATCATGTTTAGGCATCCAATGGGGATACATTTTTAATTTGAAGCCTTATGCTATATTCTGTTATGCATGTTGGTTGGGATAATATATGTTACTTTGCAAACTTATGCATGTGGGTTACGATGATATATGTTACTTTATCAGGAAGTTCTTTATGTTACTGCTGAAGAATAAGTTCTAAATTTTATTATTGTACATACTTTCACTTGTTGTGTGTATTTTGTATTATACCACAGATATATTGTTTGGTAATAGTACCATATGCAGGGTTTTCAATCTGTTTATTAGAGGTTGATATTTGTAATGAGGGTATTGAACACATCAGTAGCATGACAATAATGACAGATGTTTTAAAGACAGAAGCAAGATTATGCAGAACACTGTGTATATCATTTCTGACATATTTTAATAGAGTATCATAGGGGTATGTTGTCTATTAAAGTTAGTATTTCTCTAGGGTTAAGTGGGTTGTTTATAAATTTCTAGGGCAATAGATACCAGTGCTGTTTTGAAGAGGAAAGTAGTTTTAATCTGGCAATCTGACATCCAACATATTAACAGGTCCTCTTGTTACAGCATTATTTCTGAATTTATTAATAGCCGGCTGCAAAAAATATTGTTTGTATCTAGAGATGTCGCGAATAGTTTGGCGGCAAATAGTTCCCGGTGAACATAGCTTGTTCGCGTTCGCCGCGGCAGGCGAACATATGCGTTGTTCGATCCGCCCCCTATTCGTCATCATTGAGTAAACTTTGACCCTGTATCTAACAGTCTGCAGACACATTCCAGCCAATAAGCAGCAGACCCTCCCTCCCAGACCCTCCCAGCTCCTGGACAGCAGCCATTTTAGATTCATTTGGAAGCTTCATTCTTAGTGAGAGGAGGGACAGTGTAGCTGCTGGTGATTTAATAGGGAAATTGATAGCTAGGCTAGTGTATTCAGTGTATTCAGTGTCCACTTCAGTGTCCACTACAGTCCTGAAGGACTCATCTGATCTCTGCTGTAAGGACAGCACCCCAAAAAGCACTTTTTAGGGCTAGAACATCATTTTCCTGTGTAATCTAATTGCAGTTGCCTGCCTGCCAAGCCACTTGCCCAGTGCCACCACTAATATCTGGTGTAACAGTAGTGTAAATTTAAAAAAAACAAACTTTTTGACTGTGAAACATCAGTCTGCTAGTGTAATCTAATTGCAGTTGTCTGCCTGCCAGCGTTTGTGCCAGGCCCACTTGCCCAGTGCCACCACTAATATCTGGTGTAACAGTAGTGTAAATTTAAAAAAAAAAAACTTTTTTGACTGTGAAACATCAGTCTGCTTGTGTAATCTAATTGCAGTTTCCTGCCTGCCAGCGTGTGTGCCAGGCCCACTTGCCCAGTGCCACCACTCATATCTGGTGTAACAGTAGTGTAAATTTAAAAAAAAAACTTTTTTGACTGTGAAACATCAGTCTGCTAGTGTAATCTAATTGCAGTTGCCTGCCTGCCAGCCTGTGTGCAAGGCCCACTTGCCCAGTGCCACCATTCATATATGGTGTAACAGTAGTGTAGATTTAAAAAAAAAAACTTTTTTGACTGTGAAACATCAGTCTGCTTGTGTAATCTAATTGCAGTTGCCTGCCTGCCAGCGTGTGTGCCAGGCCCACTTGCCCAGTGCCACCACTAATATCTGCTGTAACAGTAGTGTAAATTTAAAAAAAAAAACTTTTTTGACTGTGAAACATCAGTCTGCTTGTGTAATCTAATTGCAGTTTCCTGCCTGCCAGCGTGTGTGCCAGGCCCACTTGCCCAGTGCCACCACTCATATCTGGTGTAACAGTAGTGTAAATTTAAAAAAAAAACGTTTTTGACTGTGAAACATCAGTCTGCTAGTGTAATCTAATTGCAGTTGCCTGCCTGCCAGCCTGTGTGCAAGGCCCACTTGCCCAGTGCCACCATTCATATCTGGTGTAACAGTAGTGTAGATTTTAAAAAAAAAACTTTTTTGACTGTGAAACATCAGTCTGCTTGTGTAATCTAATTGCAGTTGCCTGCCTGCCAGCGTGTGTGCCAGGCCCACTTGCCCAGTGCCACCACTCATATCTGCTGTAACAGTAGTGTAAATTTAAAAAAAAAAAACGTTTTTGACTGTGAAACATCAGTCTGCTTGTTTAATCTAATTGAAGTTGCCTGCCTGCCAGCGTGTGTGCCAGGCTCAAAGCGTATACTGTGCCCACTTGCCCAGTGCCACCACTCGTATCTTGTTTAATAGTAGTGTAAGTGTACATTTAAACAGAAAAAAAACTTTTTGGACTGTGAAACATCAGTCTGCTTTTTTGTGTCAGGCTCACAGCTTATACTGGGCCCACTTGCCCAGTGCCACCACTCATATCTTGTTTAATAGTAGTGTAAGTGTACATTTAAAAAAATAAAAACTTTTTGGACTGTGAAACATCAGTCTGCTTTTTTTGTGTCAGGCTCACAGTGTATACTGTGCCCACTTGCCCAGGGCCACCACTCATATCTTGTTTAATAGTAGTGTAAGTGTACATTTAAAAAAATAAAAACTTTTTGGACTGTGAAACATCATTCTGCTTTTTTGTGTCAGGCTCACAGCGTATACTGTGCCCACTTGCCCAGTGCCACCACTCATATCTTGTTTAATAGTAGTGTAAGTGTACATTTAAAAACAAAAAAAACTTTTTGGTCTGTGAAACATCAGTCTGCTTTTTTGTGTCAGGCTCACAGCGTATACTTTGCCCACTTGCCCAGTGCCACCACTCATATCTTGTTTAATAGTAGTGTAAGTGTACATTTAAAAACAAACAAAAAATTTTTGGACTGTGAAACATCAATCTGTTTTTTTGTGTCAGGCTCACAGCTTATACTGGGCCCACTTGCCCAGTGCCACCACTCATATCTTGTTTAATAGTAGTGTAAGTGTACATTTAAAAAAATAAAAACTTTTTGGACTGTGAAACATCAGTCTGCTTTTTTGTGTCAGGCTCACAGCGTATACTGTGCCCACTTGCCCAGTGCCACCACTCATATGTTGTTTAATAGTAGTGTAAGTGTACATTTAAATACAAAAAAAACTTTTTGGACTGTGAAATATCAGTCTGCTTTTTTGTGTCAGGCTCACAGCGTATACTGTGCCCACTTGCCCAGTGCCACCACTCATATCTAGTTTAATAGTAGTGTAAGTGTACATTTAAAAACAAAAAAAACTTTTTGGACTGTGAAACATCAGTCTGCTTTTTTGTGTCAGGCTCACAGCTTATACTGGGCCCACTTGCCCAGTGCCACCACTCATATCTTGTTTAATAGTAGTGTAAGTGTACATTTAAAAAAATAAAAACTTTTTGGACTGTGAAACATCAGTCTGCTTTTTTTGTGTCAGGCTCACAGTGTATACTGTGCCCACTTGCCCAGGGCCACCACTCATATCTTGTTTAATAGTAGTGTAAGTGTACATTTAAAAAAATAAAAACTTTTTGGACTGTGAAACATCATTCTGCTTTTTTGTGTCAGGCTCACAGCGTATACTGTGCCCACTTGCCCAGTGCCACCACTCATATCTTGTTTAATAGTAGTGTAAGTGTACATTTAAAAACAAAAAAAACTTTTTGGTCTGTGAAACATCAGTCTGCTTTTTTGTGTCAGGCTCACAGCGTATACTTTGCCCACTTGCCCAGTGCCACCACTCATATCTTGTTTAATAGTAGTGTAAGTGTACATTTAAAAACAAACAAAAAAATTTTGGACTGTGAAACATCAATCTGTTTTTTTGTGTCAGGCTCACAGCTTATACTGGGCCCACTTGCCCAGTGCCACCACTCATATCTTGTTTAATAGTAGTGTAAGTGTACATTTAAAAAAATAAAAACTTTTTGGACTGTGAAACATCAGTCTGCTTTTTTGTGTCAGGCTCACAGCGTATACTGTGCCCACTTGCCCAGTGCCACCACTCATATGTTGTTTAATAGTAGTGTAAGTGTACATTTAAATACAAAAAAAACTTTTTGGACTGTGAAATATCAGTCTGCTTTTTTGTGTCAGGCTCACAGCGTATACTGTGCCCACTTGCCCAGTGCCACCACTCATATCTAGTTTAATAGTAGTGTAAGTGTACATTTAAAAACAAAAAAAACTTTTTGGACTGTGAAACATCAGTCTGCTTTTTTGTGTCAGGCTCACAGCTTATACTGGGCCCACTTGCCCAGTGCCACCACTCATATCTTGTTTAATAGTAGTGTAAGTGTACATTTAAAAACAAAAAAAACTTTTTGGACTTTGAAACATCAGTCTGCTTTTTTGTTTCAGGCTCACAGCTTATACTGGGCCCACTTGCCCAGTGCCACCTCTCATATCTTGTTTAATAGTAGTGTAAGTGTACATTTAAAAACAAAAAAAAACTTTTAGGACTGTGAAACATCAGTTTGCTTTTATGTGTCAGGCTCACAGCTTATACTGGGCCCACTTGCCCAGTGCCACAACTCATATCATGTTTAATAGTAGTGTAAGTGTCCATTTAAAAAAATAAAAACTTTTTGGACTGTGAAACATCAGTCTGCTTTTTTGTGTCAGGCTCACAGCGTATACTGTGCCCACTTGCCCAGTGCCACCACTCATATCTTGTTTAATAGTAGTGTAAGTGTACATTTAAAAAAATAAAAACTTTTTGACTGTGAAACATCAGTCTGCTTTTTTGTGTCAGGCTCACAGCGTATACTGTGCCCACTTGCCCAGTGCCACCACTCGTATCTTATTTAATAGTAGTGTAAGTGTACATTTAAAAACAAAAAAAACTTTTTGGACTGTGAAACATCAGTCTGCTTTTTTGTGTCAGGCTCACAGCGTATACTGTGCCCACTTGCCCAGTGCCACCACTCATATCTTGTTTAATAGTAGTGTAAGTGTACATTTAAAAAAAAATGACAGGCAGAGGCAGGCCACCCCGCAGGTGCCATCGTGGTTGTGGTGCTGTGATTCCCTTATCCCTAGAATAATGCCCAGTGTTCAGAGGCCACGTCCCATGAACTCGAAAAGTTCTGAGGAAATAGTTGACTTTTTAACATAGGACACCCAATCTTCTATAGCTTCCGCTCCGAACCTTGACGCACCATCCTCCTCCAGCTTATCTTCGGGAACCTCTCAAGTTACCACTCGCCCGCCTGCCGCCACCACCAACACTAGCACCACAGCCGCTTCACTTGATCTGTCAGAGGAGTTTTTTTACACATCAGTTGGAAGAAATGAGTGATTCGCAACCATCATTGACAGAGGATGTAGATAACAGTGATATGTCTCAGTCAGGCAGCATTACAGACATGGACGTACGGTGTGATGATGATGATGTTGTACCCTCTGCTGCTTCCTTTATTGATTTGTCAGATACAAGTGAAGCGGTTGATGATGACGATGCGTCCGTGGATGTCACGTGGGTGCCCGCTAGAAGAGAAGAAGAACAGGGGGAAAGTTCAGATGGGGAGACAGAGAGGAAGAGATGAGTTGGAAGCAGGGGGAGGTCATCGCAAGGAGCTAGTGGCACAGTCAGACAGCATGCATCGGCACCCGGGGTCAGCCAGACAGCACGCCAATCAACGCATGCTGTTGCCACCACCAGAATGCCGTCATCGCAGAGCTCAGCAGTGTGGCATTTTTTTGTGTGTCTGCCTCTGACAACAGCAATGCCATTTGCAACCTGTGCCAAAAGAAACTGAGTCGTGGGAAGTCCAACACCCACCTAGGTACAACTGCTTTGCGAAGGCACATGATCGCACATCACAAATGCCTATGGGATCAACACATGAGTAGAAGCAGCACACAAACTCAAAGCCGCCATCCTCCTCCTGGTCCAGCATCTTCAGCCACGTCAACCACTGCTGTCCTCCTTGCCCCCTCTCAACCATCCGCCACTCCGTCTCTCTTCCGGATCAGTTCCTGCTCATCTGCCCGCCAGCTTTTACCATACAAGCTGGTGGAGTCTGAGGCGTTCAAAAAATTTGTCGCTATTGGGACACCGCAGTGAAAGGTACCCAGACGAAATGTCTTTGCACAAAAGGCAATCCCCAACCTGCACTCGATTGTGCGAAAGGAAGTAATGGCATGTCTGGCACACAGTGTTGGGGCAAGGGTCCATATGACCACTGATAGCTGGTCTGCAAAGCATGGTCAGGGCAGGTATATCACCTAAACTGCGCATTGGGTAAACCTGCTGATGGCTGCCAAGCATGGAATGCGTGGCTCTGCAGAGGAGGATTTGGTGACACCGCCACGACTTGCAGGCAGGCCTGCTGCCACCTCCTCTACTCCTCCTACTCCATCCTCTTCCATAACCTCCTCGGCTGAGTCCTCTTCTGCTGCTGCGTCTTGCTCCACATCAACGGCACCCCCCCAGCTCCCCAGGTACTATTCCACATCCCGGATATGGCAGTGTCACGCCGTCTTGGGGTTGACTTGCCTGAAAGCAGAGAGTCACACCGGACCAGCACTCCTGTCCGCCCTTAACGCACAGGTGGATCAGTGGCTGACTCCGCACCAACGGGAGATCGGCAAAGTGGTTTCTGACAACGGAAGTAATTTGGTGGAGGCATTGAAATTGAGCAAGTTGACACATGTGCCCAGGCTTACAGGACGTCCTGAAGCAGGCCAGGAAGGTGTGTGGCCATTTGAGGCGTTCCTACGCGGCCATGGCGCACTTTTCCGATATCCAGAGACGAAACAACATGCCAGTGAGGCGCTTGATTTGCGACAGCCCAACACATTGGAATTCGACACTCCTAATGTTCGACCGCCTGCTCCAACAAGAAAAAGCTGTTAACGAGTATTTGTATGACCGGGGTGCTAGGACAGCCTCTGCGGAGCTGAGAATTTTATTGCCACGTTACTGGACGCTCATGCGCAATGCCTTTAGGCTCATGCGTCCTTTTGAGGAGGTGATAAACCTAGTCAGTCGCACCGAAGGCACCATCAGCGACATCATACCATTTGTTTTCTTACTGGAGCGTGCCCTGCAAAGAGTGCTGGATCAGGCCATAGATGAGCGTGAAGAGGAAGAGGAAGAGTTGTGGTCACCATCACCACCAGAAACAGCCTTATCAGCATTGTTTGCTGGACCAGTGGCAAGGCTGGAAGAGGTTTGTGAGGAAGAGGAGTCAGAGGATGAATGTGGCTTTCAGGAGGAGGAGGAAGACCAACCACAACAGGCATCCCAGGGTGCTCGTTGTCATCTATCTGGTACCCGTGGTGTTGTACGTGGCTGGGGGGAAGAAGATACCTTCAGTGAGATCACTGAGGATGAGGAACGTGACATGAGTAGCTCGGCATCCAACCTTGTGCAAATGGGGTCTTTCATGCTGTCGTGCCTGTTGAGTGACCCTCGTATAAAAAAGCTGAAGGAGAATGACCTGTACTGGGTGTCCATGCTACTAGACCCCCGGTATAAGCATAAAGTGCCTGAAATGTTACCGAATTACCACAAGTCGGAAAGGATGCAGCAGTTCCAAAATAAATTAAAAAGTATGCTTTACACAGCGTATAAGGGTGATGTCAAAGCACAACGGGAATCTAACAGTGGAAGAGGTGAAAGTAATCCTACGACTCCCACGACCACGCCGGCAAGGACAGGACGCTTTACAGATGTGTTGTTGATGGAGGACATGCAGAGCTTTTTAACTCCTATGCATCGCCACAGCCCTTCAGGGTCCACCCTCAGAGAATGACTCGACCGACAGGTAGCAGACTACCTCGCCTTAACTGCAGATCTCGACACTCTGAGGAGCAATGAACCCCTTGACTACTGGGTGTGCAGGCTTGACCTGTGGCCTGAGCTATCCCAATTTGCGATAGAACTTCTGGCCTGCCCCGCTTCAAGTGTCCTGTCAGAAAGGACCTTCAGTGCAGCAGGAGGTATTGTCACTGAGAAGAGAAGTCGCCTAGGTCAAAAAAGTCTAGATTACCTCACCTTTATTAAGATGAATGAGGGAAGGATCCCAAAGGAACTGACATTGGGTGATACATTCAAGTAAAAAAGGCCTGATGAGATGAGCTGCCTTGGGCTAAAAATGGTCCACACGGTGCTGTATTTTATCTTCGAATGCCGGATGAATTGCGTGACTTATCCGCCACCATCTAGGGTTCAACCCACAATGTTTTAGGGCAATTTCTGCCTGGGAAACAAACACCATTTTTTCTGGCAGCTGCTACAGCAGTGGCTGCAACAATACCTAATTTTTCAGGCATGTGTACATGCTTAATTTTTCTGGCCTCTGGTGCAGCACTGTGGCTTCAAAAACCAAACCAATAAAAAATGCACATAACAGTGATTAAACTGATAGGAATAGTACTACTTAACACACCACTCCTGGTGGCACATTAGATTGCACATGCAGTGCCCCAAATTTGAAGTAGGAGGACCGACCAAGAATCTTTTTCCATCTCCCGGTTCCTAAAATCCATGCCATATACACGTCCCCTGATAGGGGACGGAACAGGGATTAAACTGATAGGAATAGTACTACTTAACACACCTTATAATAATGCAGAGAGAGGCAACGCAGAGAGAGGAGACTGAAGAAGAGGAGTCAGAGGAGGAAGGTGGCTTTGAGGAGGTGGAAGGACAAACACAGCAGGCGTCCCAGGGGGCTTGTTGTCACCTTTCGGGGACCCTTGGTGTTGTATGTGGCTGGGCGGAGGAAGAGACCTTCAATGACATCAGTGAGTACAAGGAACGGGACATGGCTAGCTTGGTATCCAACCTTGTGGAAATGGGGAGTTTGCGGTTGTGCAAATGGACTGTTTGCGGTTGTTTGCGGTGCGTTAAACGGGAAGTTTGGTCTGTCACTGTGAAGCGGGTGTAACCCTTACACTACCTGTTTGATACAAAATCATACCTAATGTTTTAAAGCACGTTATTCCAAACAATTTAGGAATGCTAGGTGATTTATGCCCTTTATGGATTAAAACCAGACTCTGCAACAACTATGTAATTTTCCGTGGGAGTTTTGCCATGGATCCCCCTCCGGCATGCCACAGTCCAGGTGTTAGTACCCTTGAAACAACTTTTCCATCACTATTGTGGCCAGAAAGAGTCCCTGTGGGTTTTAAAATTCGCCTGCCTATTGAAGTCAATGGGGGTTCGCCTGGTTCGCCCGTTGGCAAACTTTTGCGGACGTTCGCGTTCGCTGTTCGCGAACGGAAAATTTTAAGTTCGCGACATCACTATTTGTATCTAACTGCTTCATATTATACAAACCAAGTACAATGTTTCATATCTAGATACATGACTCTCAGAGGTATTATTCACATACCTATGCTATATTTTGATATTGAGAGAGTTCAAGCAGACAGAATCTATTACATTGAGCAGCTGTGCTAAAGTTAACTGTGCAAGCAAGGATTTTATAATTACAGATAGAGTTAGCTAGATAGCTTTAATCTCATAACCTAACATTCCACATATTAACAGGTCCTCTTGTTACAGAATTATTTTTGAATTTATTAATAGCCGGCTATAAAAGATATTGTTTATATCTGACTGCTTGATATTATACAAACCAAGTACAATGTTTCACATCTAGATACATGATTCTCAGAGGAATTATTCACACACCTATGCTATATATTGATATCTAGAGAGTTTAAGTGTTTTTAAACGTGTATGATTGAATAGTTAAACCAATAAAGATAAAGTATAAATGGTTAACAATCGTTCCTGTATTATTCAGTGAGAATTTTTCCTAAATAATTGCAGGGGTAAAGCACTCTTTTTTGTTACAGACTTTGTAACTCATTTATCTTTGAGTCTCCTTAAGTGCTATATTGCCCCCCTAACAGGTGCTTGTTGATTACAAAAATATTTGGCACCTATATGTACTTACTATTAGTACTACTTTACCTACTATCTTGTTACTACAGCTCCTACTGAGCATGTGCACAAATTCACAGTGCATACTATACTAGTCTGTGATTGGCTGATGGATGTCACTTGATACAGGGGCAGTAAATGTGGGAAAAAAGAAATCCACTACTTATTTGAAATTCAGAATGTGTTATTATTTTGTCTTTTTATTATGTACTTATTTATTATTAATATGCAATTCTTCTGTATTTAATGGTCCTTTAGGTATTTAAACCCCTCAAGTCCTACAGTTCACCTGCTCTTTCAAATAGTGGGTATAGGGTACAATGCTTAAATAAAATAGAAAACAAAATACACTTACCCACATTGTTTGCAGGCTGGGGGCCTCCATGCACTTGTCATGATATATACATAAAATAATGGTATTGTTTGAAAAAATAATACAATTCTGTAAATTGCTTAAACCAGCTATTAATTTGCAGCTTTTTGAAGAAAACTAAGTCTACAAACTTTTTATTTTTGACTTCTCTAGTGACAAGCAAACATTTTATCAAAGTTTGCTTCAAACTGATGTTCACTTAAACGGACAAATGCCACAAACTCACAGTGTTTTGTGTGTGTCTAGGGAGATTACAAAGGGCATGTGTCACCCTTGTTTATATGTCAGTGTGTCTGATTGAAGGCAGCATTGTGTCGCTGTAGGTTAGGGACCAGGGAGGAAGGCACCTTGACTTTGTCCTGAGCCTATCACCGGTTGGCCAAATGCTGTAACTTTCTGTTCAATTTTCAAATTTGCTTTTAATGTAGCTGTGTGCTTGCAAGAACGTGCCAGACTTTCTATGTGTTGTGTTAAACATTTTGGCCTAGATTACGAGTTGTGCGTTAGGGTTAAAAAGCATCGTTGGCTGGTCCTAACGCTGCTTTTTAACGCCCGCTGGTATTACGAGTCTTGAAGGTACAGGTGTACTGCTCACTTTTTTGGCCAGACTCGGAAATACCGCAAATACACTTACGTCTATTGAGTATCCTATATTTTCAATGGGACTTGCATAGCGCCGGTATCACGAGTCTGACCAAAAGTGAGCGGTAGACCCTCTCCTGTCAAGCCTGGTACCGCATTTAAAAGTCAGTAGTTAAGAGTTTTACACTACAACGCCGTAGCATAAAACTCGTAACTAAAGTGCTAAAAAGTACACTAACACCCATAAACAACCTATTAACCCCTAAACCGAGGCCCCCCACATCGCAAACACTAAAATAAATATTTTAACCCCTAATCTGCTGAACCAGACATCACCGCCACTATAATAAATATATTAACTCCTAAATCGCCGCACTCCCGCATCGCAAACACTATTTAAATATTATTAACCCCTAATCTGCCGGCCCTAACATCGCCGCCACCTACCTACATTTATTAACCCCTAATCTGCCGCCCACAATGTCGCCGCCACTATAATAAAGTTATTAACCCCTAAACCTAAGTCTAACCCTAACCCTAACACCCCCTAACTTAAATATAATTTAAATAAATCTAAAGAAAATTACTAAATTAACTAAATTATTCCTATTTAAAACTAAATACTTACCTATAAAATAAACCCTCAGATAGCTACAATATAACTAATAGTTACATTGTAGTTAGCTTAGGGTTTATTTTTATTTTACAGGCAACTTTGTATTCATTTTAACTAGGTAGAATAGTTATTAAATAGTTATTAACTATTTACTAACTACCTAGTTAAAATAAAGACAAATTTACCTGTAAAATAAAACCTAACCTAAGTTACAATTACACCTAACACTACACTACAATTAAATTAATTACCTAAATTAAAAACAATTTATTACAATTAAATAAAATTATCTAAAGTACAAAAAACAAACAAACACTAAATTACGGAAAATAATAAAAAAATTACAAGATTTTTAAACTAATTCCACCTAATCTAATCCCCCTAACAAAATAAAAAAGCCCCCCAAAATAAAAAAGCCCTACCCTACACTAAATTACAAATAGCCCTTAAAAGGGCCTTTTGCTGGGCATTGCCCCAAATTAATCAGCTCTTTTACCTGAAAAAAAATTACAATCCCCCCCCCAACATTAAAACCCACCACCCACACAACCAACCCTTACTCTAAAACCCACCCAATCCCCCCTTAAAAAAACCTAACACTAACCCCCTAAAGATCACCTTACCGGGAGACGTCTTCACCCAACTGGGCCGAAGTCCTCAACGAAGCCAGGAGAAGTCTTCATCCAAGCCGGCGAAGTGGTCCTCCAGACGGGCAGAAGTCTTCATCCAGACGGCATCTTCTATCTTCATCCATCTGGCGCAGAGCGGGTCCATCTTCAAGAAATCCGACGTGGAGCATTCTCTTCTGTCCACGGCCGAGGACTGAATGAAGGTTCCTTTAAATGACATCATCCAAGATGGCGTCCCTTCAATTCCAATTGGCTGATAGAATTCTATCAGCCAATCGGAATTAAGGTAGAAAAAATCCTATTGGCTGATGCAATCAGCCAATAGGATTGAACTTCAATCCTATTGGTTGATCCAATCAGCCAATAGGATTGAGCTGGCATTCTATAGGCTGTTCCAATCAGCAAATAGAATGCCATTTCATTCCTATTGGCTGATTGCATCAGCCAATAGGATTTTTTCTACCTTAATTACGATTGGCTGATAGAATTCTATCAGCCAATCGGAATTGAAGGGACGCCATCTTGGATGACATCATTTAAAGGAACCTTCATTCAGTCGTCAGCTGTGGACAGAAGAGGATGCTCTGCGTCAGATGTACCCGCTCCGCGCCGGATGGATGAAGATAGAAGATGCCGTCTGAATGAAGACTTCTGCCCATCTGGAGGACCAATTCTGCCCAGTTGGATGAAGACTTCTGCCTGTCTGGAGGACCACTTCTGCCCAGTTGGGTGAAGACATCTCCCGGTAAGGTGATCTTCAAGGGATTAGATTAGGTGTAATTAGTTTAAAAATTTTGTAATTTCTTTATTATTTTCTGTAATTTAGTGTTTGTTTTTTTTGTACTTTAGATAATTTTATTTCATTGTAATTAATTGTATTTAATTTAGGTAATTCATTTAATCGTAGTGTAGTGTTACGGGTAATTGTAACTTAGGTTAGGTTTTATTTTACAGGTAAATTTGTCTTTATTTTAACTAGGTAGTTATTAAATAGTTAATAACTATTTAATAACTATTCTACCTAGTTAAAATAAATACAAAGTTGCCTGTAAAATAAAAATAAACCCTAAGCTAGCTACAATGTAACTATTAGTTATATTGTAGCTATCTTAGGGTTTATTTTATAGGTAAGTATTTAGTTTTAAATAGGAATTATTTAGTTAATTGTAGTAATTTTATTTAGATTTATTTTAATTATATTTAAGTTAGGGGGTGTTAGGGTTATGGTTAGACTTAGGTTTAGGGGTTAATAACTTTATTATAGTGGCGGCGACGTTGGGGGCGGCAGATTAGGAATTAATAAATGTAGGTAGGTTGCGGCGACATTGGGGGCGGCAGAGTAGGGGTTAATACATAAAATGTAGGTGTCGGCGATGTTGGGGACTGCAGATTAGGGGTTCATAAGTATAATGTAGGTGGCGGTGGTGTCCTGAGCAGCAGATTAGGGGTTAATAATATAATGCAGGTGTCGGCGATGTCGGGGGCAGCAGATTAGGGGTTAATAAGTGTAAGATTAGGGGTGTTTAGACTCAGGGTTCATGTTAGGGTGTTAAGTGTAGACATAACTTTTGTTTCCCCATGGGAATCAATGGGGCTGCGTTAGGAGCTTTATGCTGCTTTTTTGCAGGTGTTAGTTTTTTTTTTCAGCCGGCTCTCCCCCATTGATTCCTATGGGTAAATCGTGCACTAGCACGTTTTACCAGCTCACCGCTAACGTAAGCAGCGCTGGTATTGAGGTGAGATGTGGAGCAAAATTTTGCTCTACGCTCACTTTTTTGCGGCTAACGCAGGGTTTGTAAAAACCCGTAATACCAGCGCTGTCTGTAAGTGAGCAGTGAGCATAAACTGCTCGTTAGCACCGCACAGCTTCTAACGCAAAACTCGTAATCTAGGCATTTGTTTTGTAATTTTCCCTATGGGCTTCGTACCTAGGCTTGTCTGGGGTTAACTGCCTGAGTCGCTGAAAGCTGTACAGCTGTCTCTGAGTGCTGGTGAGCAATCAGGGCCGTACGTTTTACAGGGTTATGGGATGTGTACCTAGTCCGGTTTGAAAGTGCAGTCAATTTCTGTGTTAATATATATATATATATAGATGAAAACGGTGATTATAGTTTTTCCGCGCTGTCCCCTCAATTAATTATTTACCTTTATCTGGGGTTTTATATATATATATATATATATATATTAGTGAAGAAAAGGGATGCACTCGCAATAATGTAACATTAAAGTTACCATTTAATGTTACATTAAATGTAACTATGAAAATCCTGGCGAGTGCATCCCTTTTCTTCACTATTATCAATATTTTGGAAGCACCCTGCTGTTTATATTTATATGCAAAGGAAAATTAAGGTAGAAGTGCTTATAGGATATAAGAACCCTCCTTAACTAGTGATTTCCCCTCCAAGAAAATGATATGTGCAAAAGCTAGTGAAAGATAGTTAAGCACTAAAAGCATGGGTTAAAATTGTAAATAAGTGTATGAATGTTTTAGTGCAAAATTTAGTGCAAAAATTAGTGTTGCATAGTATAAAATAAAAAGAAATAGGTGTGCCTGAGGGATGTATCAGGCTAGGTTAATATATCTCGTAAAGAGAGGTAAATAATGTATCAAAGTAGAACAACTATAATGAAAACAGTATATCAATTTAATAAAATACAAATGTATCATCTAAAACATATAAAACAAAATAGAAGGGACTTCTCCCTTTGAACAATTGACAGCTTCTAATTGGCCTGGTACAAATAGTAAAAATATAAAATTAAGTGCTTTTTTTGTTTTTCTTCCTATCATTTGTTGAAGGTGGTAGACAATGTTGGAAGTAGTCCACACTGACTGATGAAATGTTCTGATGGGCTTTGCGGTCGCTATTAGTGACTAGAGAGTTCTTGTTTGTACAAAAAAAAGGCACAGCAGGCAAAGTCCTATATTAAATTCTTATTTCCTTAGATAAAATCAAATCTTATGCAAATTATGACAAAGTATAGGTGACAACAGTGTCAAGGTCAACGCTTTTCGCCCTTAGGCTTTATCAAGACATGTGTGTCTGTGTCACCTCAAAATATTAAATTCTTATTTCCTTAGATAAAATCAAATCTTATGCAAATTATGACAAAGTTTAAGTGACAACAGTGTCAAGGTCAACGCGTTTCGCCCTTAGGCTTTATCAAGACATGTGTGTCTGTGTCACCTCAAAATATTTAAATGATTACAATTGATCTGATTGGATGTCTGGGAAAATTAATTAAAGGTGAAATAGAGAGAAAGATAGGTTTCCATTCTTAAGGTGGAACTTCCCTAATGCATGATAAAGTATATCATAAAAATACACAAATATATGTGACTCTATTTTGATAGTTGACATAGTTAGATGGCAGAAAGGAGGAGAAATTATATTTCTCTATACATTTGATTGCTATGTAACAGTATTATGAGTTTAAATTCTATTGTGATACAATGAAATTAGACATATGTATGTCCCTAAAAGAGGAATAGCTATTTCTCTTTTATTATTTAAAAGTACCTAAAAGGAGAGGAAAAGCATTAATAGCGGTATTTGTGGGAACAAATTGTATGTCTAACAATAGATGTTTGCTACTTAATAAAAGTGATATTATTATATCTTCTGGATTTATCTAGAAGGGAAACGGCCCAACTTAATCAGAGGAGATGGCCTATATGATTAAGACCCATACAAATGAAGTATGTTATAGATAAATGTGGAACAGGACAAGTAATGTGTGGACTCGCAATATAGACATATCAAAGGGAATTTTTTTATAAGAAAGGAGAAATATCCAATTCTGAGTTTAATCCTATTGGATACAGTGTATCCATATTATAAATGATTTTTACTTCTAATTTCAGGAGTTGTTTTTCTAAGTTACCCCCTCTTCAGTTTAATTTTACTTTTGCTAAACCCCAGAATCTGAAATGTTTAAGGTTGCTATTATGAATTTCTCTGAAGTGTGAATATAAGTGTGTATCAAGGTTTCCTCTATCTATACATGATAGGTGTTCCCTAATCCTTCTACTTGTTTCCCCTATGTAATATTTTTTGCACGAGCATTCAATAATATAAATAACTCCTTTGTCTTGGCACCTAATGGTTTCCTCAATTTTAAATTTTAAATTATTCAACTCTATTTCCTTTATTTTGCAGCTGTATTTGCAAGAGCGGCATCCAAAACATGGGGAAAAAAACATTAATTTCTTTCCTTCTAGATTTGCCTCATTGCTATTAATTTTGAGGGGTCTTAACTCACTCTGAGTTAGGGTACTTTTAAGGTTTTTGGTTCTTCTATAGATAATCCTAGGGTATTCAGATAATTTATCTCCTATTACAGGATCTGCTTGCACTAGGTGCCAATGCTTTTTCAAAATTGTATTAATTAGTTTATTGTTACAATTAAAGTCTGTGATAAACGATACCTCTATAGCATCTGGATTGCCTTCATAATTATTGGCACTTTTTTTATTTTTATATATTATCAGATTTTTTCTGTCTATTTTATCTACCTCTTCTTTTGCCAGCTTTATAGTCCTCTCATCATACCCCCTTTCTTTAAATTTGTTTTCTAAAATTAATATTTGTTTTTCATAGTCTGTGTTCCTAGAGCAGTTTCTTTTTATTCTTAAATATTGCGCTTTGGGAATATTATTTTATTATTAACTTTAGTGTACAAAATTATTGGCATCTTCCTGTTTGAAGTGGGTTGATGTAATTATTTGGTTATCTATAAATTCAATCTCTAGGTCTAAAAAATGGCCTTATGTTTGCTATATGTATAGGTGAAATTAATATTCATATCATTCTTATTCATATCATCACAGATTTCTTTCAATTCTGATTCCTCGCCTTTCCACACAAAGATAACATCATCAATATATCTTTTGTACAGTACAAGATTTGCACCCAGTTTATGCTGAGGAAAAAAGTATTCCTCCCAGTATCCCATAAAGAGATTCACATAACTGGGTGCAAATCTTGTACCCATTGCAGTTCCAGTTTTTTGTAAGTAGAACTTACCCTCAAAGGAAAATAGTTTTGATTTAAGATAAACTTGATCCCATCTAATGTAAAATCTTTCTGTTCTTTTATTAGGGAGGTATCTTTTTCTAGATAGGTCTTAACTGATTGAATCCCTAGTTCATGTTCTATGATGGTGTATAAGGATGTGACATCACAGGTTAAAAAGTTATAGTTATGTTCCCATTTTATATCATTAAGAATTTGTAAAATCTCTGTGGTATCTCTCAAATAAGAGGGGAGATTTTAACATAAATTTGAAGGAATTCATCTAAATATTTAGACAAATTTGAAGTCAAAGAATCTATCCCAGAGGGTTGGAAGAATCTATCTTCCTGGAGGGTTGGTTAAACTTTTATGTACCTTAGGAATGTAATAAAATACAGGAATTTTGGGGGAGGAGTTAACTTCTGAACTGGATGGTCGCATTTCTTAACAGCTCCAGCTTTATTATTTTTAAAAGTCACGGTTAGCGACCATCCAGTATTTAAATTTTCATCAACATCAGCACAATACAGGTTCAAGAGTCTAATTAGCCGGACTTCCATGGATAATAAATCTTAAGGCCGACACGGTATTACTTAAGGCGTTTGTGTGTGCAATCCCTGGAGGAGATAAGTTGCTAGCCCTCGTGGAGCCCTGCAAGGGAAATCTGAACGACTATGTGTCTCTAATAACGTGTACATCCCGCAGCAAGTTACCAACGACCGCACTAGAGACACAGAAAATGAATGGTGGGTCAGACAAGGGCTCGATCTTGGACACTCTCACTAAATGGGAAGGTGACATGTCTGGGCTGATTCGTAGCCATTTTGATAAACTTGAGAAGAGCTTACTATCACTGGTATTCAGAAGCCCTTGTCTAAACCTTGCATCGTCTACACCACCTCTGGCTGAGCAACGGCTACCGGCTGAAATAGAAGTGGAGAAACTTAAAGTGTGGTGACCATTTTGTGGGCAGATTACGAACCTAGGCCTAGACACCAGAGAGGAAATCCACCTCACTACAACTGGTCATCATACGCCACGTCTCGTCACGGACCTCTTAGGTACAGAATACCCTAATGAGCCACGGACTAATATTCCTGCAGCCCAACACGGTGAGACATGGGTCTACACGGAGAGTTACCTACCGGCTACGATGTTTGAAGGGTCCGGAGCAGTGATGATTATGTGTTCCATGCGGGGAGGTGTGGCCGGCCTTCCTGAGTATAGTTCAGTTTTGGCTCCTGCCTTTGGCGGTATGAGGCACACTCTTCGACGACAGCTGCTCAGAAATGGTGCCGGAGAAAGGGACAGAGATCTCAACTGGATCATTGGATTTCAAAGCCCAAAAGGACCTGGTAGATTAACCTCCTGGCTGCCTTACAAAGATCTGGGATCTATGAGTAAGCCCCGCAATTTTCATTCCCCAAGATCATTTAGCAGTACTGGGGTGGGATAAGGGACCATACCTTATACAGAGAGACTACTCTCCCACTTATAAGGGATTGAACTAATTTAATTTAATCTGCCATACATATATTGGCCATCGGACTTTGGGATTTTGAAAATTTGAAATGTTAAAACCTCCCGGTTCAGTTTTTTAACTACAGGAGTAATTCACTGAGTGTTGATGTTAGCTTAATACACGATTAACATTTTTCTAATGTATTTGATGATGGCAATGGTGGTTTCAATTACTACTAGATTTGTAAGGAGGAATGACCTGTACTATTTCTTTGTGTTATTGGGATACTGTTTCCCACCCAGTTATATAGTGTTTTAATAATGTATGCAATGTTTTCTCATATATACATATCCAGCTCCCTTCAAAAATGTGATACTTATGACATCCCCCCCCCCTAGACTTGCTTACTGAGAAGGGGAAATCTGCTTATTTATATCTACATAATGACAGGCTAGGAACTTAACTTACAAATACTTATTGAGACCGCTATAGGGGAGTAAAGGACTAGTTATAGTTTGGTATGAGCTTTAGATGTACGTGATCTGATCTAGTAACCCCTACCTATTTCTGGTTTAGTGGTCTTCTTAGTGGGGCATCCCCTTTCTCATGTTTTCAATTATACACCTCTGAGGGGCGATTATTGTTGTTTAGTTTACAATGGTGCTATGTTGTAGGTTAATTGCATTTAATTGTCTTTTCTGTTTATCTTTGTTTGCTCTCCTTAGCTAGTGGGATACCAGCATTGCTATGGTCATACTTATTGTTACCTGGTTTAGAAAAGCCCTAAATCCAATGCCAATAGTGACTTTTGATGTATAACTGTTATGGGGTCCTTAGAGAGTAATCTGTATTACTGATAGTTATACAATAACCTATTTTGGTCGTATCTACTTAATATTTTGTCCTTGAACCTATGTTGCACAGTGATCTTACTCCTATTCCTACTCACCACTCACTATTATCCACCTACCAATAACATTTGTGCATATCCCTCCCTCCTATTATCTACTCCCTTCGGCTTATTAGATAAGCATTAGAAAATATCTTATCTTATTTGCATACCAAACTACAGTAATAACAGTACGCTCTATATTATATTATATATAAAACTTAAGATTCATAATTTGAGATCCAAAAGTGGTCTCTTACTGTCTTTGATTGCCTTCTTTAACGTTAATTTTTCCTGCAACAATGTGAGGTCCAAGAGTGGCCTTATAGGTTATCTTTATGGGAGGCATACAGCTTGATGGGTACATATTGTGGTTATTGACTATACAAATGTCTTACAATTATGGTATGTAATAACAACTTGTATAACAATTCTTTTTCATTTGGTTTGTTGTTATGTATTCTGAAATGACATTTATGCTATGTATACCCTGAAATTGAATCTCAATAAAAAGTTAAAAAAAAAAAAAAATACAGGAATTTTGACCAGTTTTGGTGATAGAAAGCTATATTCTTTGTGATTTAGAATATTCTTAGTTTTTGCCATATCTAGTAATTTCATTAATTTTAGAGTAAATTTTTTGTGGGGTCTAAACTGAGTATCTCATAAGTATTAGTGTCTCCCAATAATCTGTATGCTTCCTCAGTATACTGTGATCTATTCATAACTACAACTCCTCCCCCTTTATCCGCAGGTGTAATGATTATGTTATGATCAGATTGAAGGTTTTTTAAAACCTTTTTTTCTTTAAAAGTTAAATTGTCATTTGATTTATTTTTAATATTGGCTTTTTTGATGCCTCTTTGAACTAGTTTTTCAAACATTTCTAGATTTTTTTCCTTTTTCACTTACTGGATAAAATGTTGATTTGGGTTTCAACTCTGAATGTTTAAAAGTAATGTTGTCAGAAGCAGAATTAGTTTGTGTTGGCTTTTGCCAGTTTCTCTCTATTGGGTTTTTGAGGAAATACCTTTTGAGTGTAAGTTTCCTCACAAATTGACTAATATTAATGTGAGTGTTAAATTTATTTAGTTTTGCTGTTGGTGCAAAGTTGAGACCCAAATTAAGTACCCTCTTTTCTTCTTCATTTAGTATTCTGTCACTTATGTTGAAGACCCCAGTAGTGTGTGTTATTTCACCCTTTTTGTGTCCCTTTCTCTTTCTACCTCCTCGAATCCCTCTCTTGTTCTTTTTCTTAGGGGTGGGTCTGTGTTGTGTTCTGTGTTTGTGGAGGTCCCTGGTGTTGGATGGGGGATCTCTAAAAAATGATTCTCATTTCTTTGTTGGCAATCTTCATTTAGTGGTTGAAAACGATTAGATGTTTTAATCCTCCAATCTCTATTGTGTCTTTCATTTTCATATGTGTAATTTGAATGTTGTGGTCTGTAATATTTTGGGTTTTCCCAATAATTGTCTGTTTATTCATAATATGGTCTTGAATTTTCTGAATATGTCCTATCATTATATCTTCTATTAGATTGCATGTGGTTATTGTATCTATTGTAATCTGTTTGTTCATGTCCCTCTCTGGTGTAGTGATATTGATAATTTGAAGATGTAAATCTGTTATTTTCTATCTGTTTCTCTCTATTATAGTTGTGTGGAGTCCTATTGTAAACAGGTCTATTGTATGTCCTAGACTCAAAATTGTTATTCGATGGGTATCTAATATAGGATCTATTATTAGATCTGGGTCTTGATCTATAGTTTATTTTCTCTCTTTGTTGAGGGGTTTTGATCGTATTTATATTATTTTCTGTAATATAAATAGTGAAAACGATTAGATGTTTTAATCCTCCAATCTCTATTGTGTCTTTCATTTTCATATGTGTAATTTGAATGTTGTGGTCTGTAATATTTTGGGTTTTCCCAATAATTGTCTGTTTATTCATAATATGGTCTTGAATTTTCTGAATATGTCCTATCATTATATCTTCTATTAGATTGCATGTGGTTATTGTATCTATTGTAATCTGTTTGTTCATGTCCCTCTCTGGTGTAGTGATATTGATAATTTGAAGATGTAAATCTGTTATTTTCTATCTGTTTCTCTCTATTATAGTTGTGTGGAGTCCTATTGTAAACAGGTCTATTGTATGTCCTAGACTCAAAATTGTTATTCGATGGGTATCTAATATAGGATCTATTATTAGATCTGGGTCTTGATCTATAGTTTATTTTCTCTCTTTGTTGAGGGGTTTTGATCGTATTTATATTATTTTCTGTATTGTATTGTTCTTTATTAGTGTTTTCATTATGTTATGTTGTTTCTAAATCACAATAATCCTCTTTTTTCCTTGTTGAGTTTCCTCCACTTTACCTCTTGTAAATCACTATTTAGTGTAGTTAATTTGGCCATAATTTCCCTTTGTCTAGTTTTGTATTCTTGGTGTTCTTTTTTATCAGATAATTTAGGTTGTAAGTGTTGTGATGTTTTTCTCAATTATATCTAGTGAAATTTCTCGTGATTTTTTAAAAATATTTAAAGGGTCAGTGAAGCTGTTTCTAGTGGAAACAAAAAGGAGGGTGTCCCTGTTAGGTGTGTAAAGAGTTAATAGGAGCAAAGTCACTGCAGTAAATGTAGAACTTCACAGACCCAATGGGTTAAAGTGTACCAAACAGCCGTATTGCAGTATAAGTTATCCCCCTCCTCTCACCTCTGATGCATCCGGTCCTGGGGGCAGGATCAATGAAACCTGAAAGCGGTATACGCAGTGTTCCGGTGGCTCTGCTACTCCAGCCTATCCGGTATAACAAACAAACTACGTCCGCTGTTGGTGCCTGTACTCCCTCGTCAGACGTTCCTGGAGGGAGGGGGGCGGGAACCACCTGTCAATCTCCTGTGTATTTCCTTACAGGATTGGTTGAAAGACGTCCTCTGCTGAATAGCTCACTCCTGATTGGAGGGGGATCGATCCAAGCAAATCCTCTTTGTGAGTAGGGGAGGCTGAAGGGTCCGTTCAGCAGTGTGGTTGTCAGGGATAGAACGAGGAGCAATCTCCTCTCTCAGTGCTCACGCTGGTAGGTCACAGAATCAGCACAAAAGAGGAAGCGGAGCACTGACATAAATAAAAGTTCAATTTTATTCCAGCAATTAAAACAAAAACATCAAGGAGATAAAGGGTGCAATTCCTTGCATAGGGTTCAGCTCAGACAGCTGCTGACATGTTTCGGCATTCCGCCGTTATCAAAGCTGCTGAACTGTATTGGGAATAGCCCTCTTTTAAAACACAATTGCTGAACCCTATTGGGCAATAATAAAGGGGGGGGAGGATTTCTTATTAACCCCTTGCTAACCTAGACAAATAGGGTATATAACAATGTTAGAACAGTTTACCAAAAACAGGGTATGTTAAGCCATGTAAATGTTTTTATACAGAAAACAACTAAAATAACATTCAAACTCATAGATAGTTCAAATTTAAACCATAAATTCTGCATATGCATCTAGAAAAAAAAGATAATAAATACTTAGATTGCAGTGGTGTATGACATTTAAAAAGTCTACTGTGTAGAATGTTAAGGTTGTGTGCCTGTATTCTTGTAGATAGCTAGCTCTTATGAGAGGATTTCCTGACTAACTTGTCCCAAACCTAATAAATATCCCCTTATATGTTACAATCCTATAATCCCAGAATTCGATCATTATTGAGGGAATGATTATATGACTGGAAAAAATCCAATGGATAAGGAGATGTAACTCTAATAATGACATATGGAGTGGACGGTGGGCCATATTCTATAGTGAATAAAATATATAGATATTAACCTTAAGTTTATAAAGGGTCAGGAAACCACTTAATTATATATATATATATTAAAATATAGTGGGTGTCAAGTGTACTTGCTGTTATTTGCACTATACATACTGGGTGTAAGCATATTTGTAAAACATGAATAAAATATTCAAGGATACAAAACACAATCTCTCTGTTCAGGAGTTATATGGGGTTACCTTAACACTTCAATCACTCCCATACATTGAATTTAGATCTATTGGATGTCTGGTCTTTAATGTGAAGATCCAAAAGATCTCACATTTGGATAATAGTTTATCCCTATCGCCTCCTTTAGGAGGTTTGAGTGCTCTCTCTATGCACGTCCAACGAAAAGTTTCAGAACTTTTATTGTGAGCAGTTGTGAAGTGTTGGACCAAGGGGGTACTTGCTGTTCCCACCCTTATGCTCGAGAGGTGCTCCCTAATCCTTGATCTGACCTCCCTGGTTGTGAGGCCAATATACTGTTTGGCACACACTGTGCATGATGCTAGGTAAACCGTATAGGTCGACCTACAATTGAGACACATGTTTATAGGGAAGGAATGACCAGTTGCCGACGACCTGAAATGATCACCCATTTCAACTTTTTCGCAGGCAACGCAATCCCTGTTATGACATTTAAACATTCCCTTCTGGGTGAGCCAAGATGACTCATGTCTTATAGTGTCCTCACCAATTCTGGTTGGAGAAACCACATTACCTATTGTTTTACTTCTCCGATAAGAGAAATGGCAAGATTTAATGGTTAAATCTGCTAGTCCCTCATCAGCTCTGAGCATAACCAGATGTTTCTTGATTATCTCACAAATCTGTGGATACTGCTCTGAATGGTCAGTCACAAAATAGAGATCATTCTGCATGTTATGCCCTCTACTCTGTTTAGGTTTAGGGTGCAGTAGATCCCTTCTATCAATCTTTCTTACCTCATCTAGGGTTGATGTTATACAACTGCTGGCATAACCCCTTGCTTTGAGCCTGTCTGATAGTTTCCTTGCTTCTTCCTCAAAATTGTCCAATTCCGAGCAATTCCGTTTCAAACGGATGAATTGTCCCTTGATGATACCTTTGAATACACTCTTGGGGTGACAGCTTGTTGCATGTAGCAATGTGTTGCCCGAGATTGGTTTTCTAAAGGCTGTACTACGAATTTTTTCACCAATTACCCCCAAGAGTGTTACATCAAGGTAATTAATACTCGTGTTGTTGGACTCAGAGGTGAAGCTCAGTCCCAAGTAATTTTCATTGAGAAGATTTAGAAATATGGATAACTCATCTGAGCTCCCCTTCCAAATGAATAGGAGGTCATCAATGAACCTCCTATAAAAAACTACATTCGAGCAGAGAGGGTTCCCACCTCCAAAGATGTGGTCCTGCTCCCACCAACCCATGTAAAGGTTGGCGTAAGAAGGGGCAAACTTTGCCCCCATCGCAGTCCCACAAATCTGGAGGTAGAACACCCCCTCAAACTCAAAGTAGTTATGGGATAAAAGAAACTCAGCTACACGGAGCACATACTCACAGAAATCAGGCTCCTGACCATGGTATTTATTCAAAAACCAAGACAGAGCTTCCAAACCCTTAGTATGTGGAATTGACGAATAAAGTGACTTGACGTCAACTGTTAGCCAAACATAGCCTTCCTCCCACTTGATGTTCTCAAGGAGTTTTAGAATGTGCATGGTGTCTCTTGTATAGCTCCATAAATTAGGAACCATTGGCTGCAGGACCTGGTCCAACCACTCAGAAGTGTGCTCCAAGAGAGAGCCTATGCCACTGACAATGGGCCTTCCTACCACATTGTCCAGTGACTTGTGGACCTTAGGTAAGAGGTTAAAGGTCGGGATGGTGGGAGTATTTACCGATAGATAAATACTAGTTTCTTCATCTAAGAAACCTGCCTCAATGCCGTCATCAATCAGATTCTCAGGTTTTCTCTTGAAGATGGTAGTGGGATCAGTACTCAATTCTCGGTAGTCTTGGGCATTGTGCAGTTGTCTGTGGGCCTCTTTGATGAAGTCTGTTTTATTCAACACCACCACAGACCCACCTTTGTCCGCTGCTCTAATCACCAGGTTGGGATTATTACCCAAAGTAGCCAAGGCCTCCCTCTCCCTTGCAGTGAGATTGTGTTTTTTGTTTTTGTCCGTATAGTAAAGCCTATTTAGGTCAGCTTCTACCCTGCTTTGGAACCTTTCAATGATGGTTCCCCTGGCATGTATGGGATAAAAGCGTGAGGGACATTTAAACCTGGGGAATCTATTGGAAGAAAGGGTCAGAGTTTCAGCCTCAGAAGTATTCAATGCTTCTAATGTTGACAGACCACAGAGGTCTTGAAATTCAAAAACATCTGCAATATTGGGGGTTAATGATGTCATTGCCCCCTCTGAGTAATCTTTCACAATGCCCTTATCAGACCTTGTGGAAAAATATTTCCTCAAAGTAATCTTGCGTATCAGTCTGTTACATCAATCAAAGTGTTAAATAAATTAAAGGGATTTGTCGGAACAAATCCTAATCCAAGGCTCAACACTTTGATTTCTGTGGCGTTTAGATTATAAGCAGATAGATTGATTACTGATATCTCGTCTGCCTCTGGCCCTTCTGGTTTCTCCTGAGTGCATAGCCCCCCTTTTTGGTGCTTTTGCCCCTTCCCCCGTCGCCTTGCGGGGAGGGAAGGGAAAAAACCTGGTGAAGTTCCACACTTTCTGATCTATTGGGTGTTTCTTTGGTGTATATAGTGTCAGATGTTTGCGGAATGTACCTAGAGGCGGGTACAGCATTTTTTAATATAGATGGTGGTACAGTTGTTGCTTTTTCTAGAGGTATGGTGGCTGATTAGACAAATTGGTATGTTGGTTTTTATTCTGTATATAGTGAATGGGGGGGCGGAGCTGCCACAAGGTGCAGAATCAAGAATAAATCTTTCATCTTCCCCTGATGCTGAACTATCCCCCCCTGAATCAACTTCACTGTCAGAAAATCTGATTCCTCGCTGTTGTCTGCCCCTACCCCTACCCCTAAGTCTGCCTCTAAATCCTCTTCCCCTATTAGAGACACCAAAATTCTGATTGTTCTCTCTGTACTTTTGTGTTCTCTCTATTTTGTTCCAAATGTACATGGTGTTGTTGTTGAAGTCTGTTTGGTCTCTAATATACTTTGAATGCTTTATTTCAAGTAAAAGAGATTTTGCTTCTGCAACAGCTTCTTGTAATAAATTATCAAACCTTGCAAAATCTGTGTGGTCACATCTTTTATTGAGCTCCTCTTGTACCTGACTGATTTTAATAGTAATTTCTTGAATCTGTTTGTTTTTATAGGTAATGAGGAGCCGCATAAGATTCCAGGAGCACTCTGACAGGGTTTCATTCCATACATTTATAAAGTCCCTGTCCTCTGTGTAAAAAGTGGGGTATTTGTTTATTCTTAAACCCCTAGGTATGAGCTTAAGCTTCAAATAGTTCTCCATAGTCCAAACATCCCATTTATATTTATTCTCTTTGTTTATCAAGAGTTCCATCTCTTCAAAAAGGGTGTTAAGTCTTTGTTGTGTCCTATCCATTGTGAAAAAGTTTTCAGCAAGTACCATATTTGTGTCCCTCTCACTAGCATTTCTTAGTGAGTAAAAGTTCATGCTAACAATATTTCCTGTGTCAGTTCCTGTTATCACCCTATTCTCCATAATCCCTGAATAAAGCAGATAAATTCCAAATAAACACACACTGCACAGTGTCAAAGCCTTCACAAATAGCCCAAATACAACAGCAAAAACAGGGACAATGGGGCTTGACCTGTGAGCCCAAATAGTGGAAACAAAAAGAAGGGTGTCCCTGTTAGGTGTGTAAAGAGTTAATAGGAGCAAAGTCACTGCAGTAAATGTAGAATTTCACAGACCCAATGGGTTAAAGTGTACCAAACAGCCATATTGCAGTATAAGTGTTCCCCCCTCCTCTCACCTCTGATGCATCCGGTCCTGGGGGCAGGATCAATGAAACCTGAAAGCGGTATACGCAGTGTTCCGGTGGCTCTGCTACTCCAGCCTATCCGGTATAACAAACAAACTACGTCCGCTGTTGGTGCCTGTACTCCCTCGTCAGACGTTCCTGGAGGGAGGGGGGCGGGAACCACCTGTCAATCTCCTGTGTATTTCCTTACAGGATTGGTTGAAAGACGTCCTCTGCTGAATAGCTCACTCCTGATTGGAGGGGGATCGATCCAAGCAAATCCTCTTTGTGAGTAGGGGAGGCTGAAGGGTCCGTTCAGCAGTGTGGTTGTCAGGGATAGAACAAGGAGCAATCTCCTCTCTCAGTGCTCACGCTGGTAGGTCACAGAATCAGCACAAAAGAGGAAGCGGAGCAGTGAGATAAATAAAAGTTCAATTTTATTCCAGCAATTAAAACAAAAACATCAAGGAGATAAAGGGTGCTATTCCTTGCATAGGGTTCAGCTCAGACAGCTGCTGACATGTTTCGGCATTCCGCCGTTATCAAAGCTGCTGAACTGTGTTGGGAATAGCCCTCTTTTAAAACACAATTGCTGAACCCTATTGGGCAATAATAAAGAGGGGGAGGATTTCTTATTAACCCCTTGCTAACCTAGACAAATAGGGTATATAACAATGCTAGAACAGTTTACCAAAAACAGGGTATGTTAAGCCATGTAAATGTTTTTATACACAAAACAACTAAAATAACATTCTTAAACTCATAGATAGTTCAAATTTAAACCATAAATTCTGCATATGCATCTAGAAAAAAAAGGATAATAAATACTTAGATTGCAGTGGTGTATGACATTTAAAAAGTCTACTGTGTACAATGTTAAGGTTGTGTGCCTGTATTCTTGTAGATAGCTAGCTCTTATGAGAGGATTTCCTGACTAACTTGTCCCAAACCTAATAAATATCCCCTTATATGTTACAATCCTATAATCCCAGAATTCGATCATTATTGAGGGAATAATGATTATATGACTGGAAAAAATCCAATGGATAAGGAGATGTAAGTCTAATAATGACATATGGAGTGGACGGTGGGCCACATTCTATAGTGAATAAAATATATAGATCTCCTTGATGTTTTTGTTTTAATTGCTGGAATAAAATTGAACTTTTATTTATCTCAGTGCTCCGCTTCCTCTTTTGTGCTGAAGCTGTTTCTAGTGCCTCATCCCATTCTTTCTGTAAAATATCTTTTAATTCAAAAGTGCAATGCTTTTTCAACCTTAACCCTCTTGGTATTTATTTTCATAGTAATATATTTTTTTTTTAAGTTCACTTGTTAAGTTTTTTCTAGTTCCCCCATAATTGTGTTTAAATCATAATGTTCAATGCGTGTGTCAAAATTATCCTTTTCAGAAATTTCTTTCAAATTTTATCCCTACACATAAATATGTCATCTTCCATCCTCAACCTGCTTCTAACTCCGGTGAAATAAAGCTGCAAAATGAAGGAAATAGAGGTGAATAATTTAACATTTAAAATTGAGGAAACCATTAGGTGCCAAGACAAAGGAGTTATTTATATTATTGAATGTTCGTGCAAAAAATATTACATAGGGGAAACAAGTAGAAGGATTAGGGAACACCTATCATGTATAGATAGAGGAAACCTTGATACACACTTATATTCACACTTTAGAGAAATTCATAATAACAACCTTAAACACTTCAGATTCTGGGGTTTAGCAAAAGTAAAATTAAACTGGAGAGGGGGTAACCTAGAAAAACAACTCCTGAAATTAGAAGCAAAAATGATTTATAATATGGATACACTGTATCCAATAGGATTGAACTCAGAATTGGATATTTCTCCTTTCTTATAAAAAAATCCCTTCTAAAATTCCCGTTGATATGTCTATATTGCGAGTCCACACATTACTTGTCCTTTTCCACATTTATCTATAACAGGGGTGTCCAAACTTTGCTCTCCAGAGGTTTTGGAACTACATTTCCGATGATGCTCAGCCAGCATTTTATGTAGCTGAGCATCATGGGAAATGTAGTTCCAAAACCTCTGGAGAGCAAAGTTTGGACACCCCTGATCTATAACATACTTCATTTGTATGGGTCTTAATCACATAGGCCATCTCCTCTGATTAGGTTGGGTCTTTTCCCTTCTAGATAAATCCAGAAGATATAATAATATCACTTTTATTAAGTAGCAAACATCTATTGTTAGACATACAATTTGTTCCCACAAATACCGCTATTAATGCTTTTCCTCTCCTTTTAGGTACTTTAAATAATAAAAGAAAAATAGCTGTTCCTCTTTTAGGGACATACATATGTCTAATTTCATTGTATCACAATAGAATTTAAACTCATAATACTGTTATATAGCAATCAAATGTATAGAGAAATATAATTTATCCTCCTTTCTGCCATCTAACTATGTCTATCAAACAGAGTCACATATATTTGTGTATTTTTATGATATACTCTATCATGCATTAAGGGAGTTCCACCTTAAGAATGGAAACCTATCTTTCTCTCTATTCCACCTTTAATTAATTTTCCGAGACATCCAATCAGATCAGTTGTAATCATTTAAATATTTTGAGGTGACACAGACACACATGTCTTGATAAAGCCTAAGGGCGAAACGCGTTGACCTTGACACCGTTGTCACCTATACTTTGTCATAATTTGCATAAGATTTGATTTTATCTAAGGAAATAAGAATTTAATATCGGACTTTGCCTGCTGTGCCTTTTTTGGTACAAACAAGAACTCTCTAGTCGCTAATAGCGACCGCAAAGCCCATCAGCACATTTAATCAGTCAGTGTGGACTACTTCCAACATTGTCTACCACCTTCAACAAATGATAGGAAGAAAAACATCGTCCACATTTCCCCCAGGACTTCCTTTCCTGTTAAGGAACAGGGGTTAATACAAAGAAAACAAATCTATTGGTTGCAATATTGTATCCTCAATAAGATTTTGTAAACACAAAGTTCCTCTGTTTGCTCTGGACGCTAAGATCCTATACGTGACGTCAGAGGAGTCACGTGAAATTCTCATAAAAAGCCGCCATTCACTATCAGCCAGTAACGCCACACTGCACACAAACAGTGAGCTTGACCTGCTAAGAACACGCTGTGTTTGTTCTCCTTACGATTGTGAAAACCGCACTGTGTTTGTTCTCCTTACGAGTGTGAGAACCGCATTGATACTTTCAAATTTGTCAAGCCAATTTCCATAGCCTGAGGCCGAGGCTATTTTTTCATCTGTTAAAAGTGCAAGTACTTAATTTTATATTATAACTATTTGTACCAGGCCAATTAGAAGCTGCCAATTGTTCTAAGGGAGACGCCCCTTCTATTTTGTTTTATATGTTTCAGATGATACATTTGTATTTTATTAAATTGATATACTGTTTTCATTATAGTTGTTCTACTTAGAAACATTATTTACCTCTCTTTACGAGATATATTCACCTAGCCTGATACATCCCTCAGGCACACCTATTACTTTTTATTTTATACTATGCAACACTAATTTTTGCACTAAATTTTGCACTAAAACATTCATACACTTATTTACAATTTTAACCCGTGCTTTTAGCGTTTATATATATATTACACACTTTTGTGCAAGTTATTTTTATCAAGTTCTTTTTAACAAGAATGCATACATTGGATTTGATGTATGGGGACATCATCCTACATTTATTATACTCCTGACTGTTGATAAACAGAGAATCCAGGTTAAGTATAATACAGACTAGCCATTAATACAGATTGGAATAAAGATCCCCTCCCTCCAATACAAATATCTTATATCTTTTAAGTCCCTCTCTCCTTATTCCATTTATTTCGACTTGGAGCGCTATTCCAAAAAAACATACATTTTCTTTTATATATATATATTAGTGTTAAAGACGGTGTACACGGGCCCGCGCAGGGTATTGTCGGGTATGTAGTGCTCACTACTACATTCCCCTTAACCCCTTCACTACCAGGACTTTCAGATAAACACTTGCCCAAAATACCAGAGAATTTTCAGCATTTTTGCTATCACTCAATTTAAATAGAAATAGAGACTTGTTTTTTTTTATTTACCTGTCAAAAATATGTATATAATATATGTTTTAAGTAGACAACCCAACGTATTGATCTAGGCTCAATTTGGTATATTTCATGCCACCATTTCACCAGCAAATGCGATCAAATAAAAAAAATTGTTAATTTTTTCACAAACTTTCTGCGAGATTACGAGTTTTGCGTTAGCTTTAAAAAGCAGTGTTGAGAGGTCCCAACACTGCTTTTTATCTAACGCTGGTATTACAAGTTTGGCAGGTAGAGGCTCACCGCTCACTTTTCTTCCGCGACTCGAGGCTACCGCAAATCCCCTTACGTCAATTGCGTATCCTATCTTTTTAATGGGATTTGGCTAACGCTGGTATTACAAGTCTTGGAGAAAGTGAGCGATAGAGCCTCTACCGACAAGACACCTACCGCATATAAACGTCAGTAGTTAAGAGTTTTATGGGCTAACGCCTGAACATAAAGCTCTTAACTACAGTGCTACAAAGTACACTAACACCCATAAACTACCTATGAACCCCTAAACTGAGGCCCCCCCACATCGCAAACACTAAAATAAAATTATTTAACGTCTAATCTTCCGACCGGACACCGCCGCCACCAACATTATCCCTATGAACCCCTAATCTGCTGCCCCTAACATCACCGACACCTACATTATAGTTATTAACCCCTAAACTGCCCCCCCCCAACGTCGCCGCCACCTACCTACACTTATTAACCCCTAATCTGCCAACCGGACATCGCTGCCACTATAATACATGTATTAACCCCTAAACCGCTACACTCCCACCTCGCAAACACTATAGTAAATTTTATTAACTCCTAATCTGCCTCCCAAACGTCGCCGCCACCTACCTACTATTATTAACCCCTAATCTCCCGCCCCCAACATCGCCACTACTATAATAAAGTTATTAACCCCTAAACCTAAGTCTAACCCTAACACCCCCCTAAGTTGAATATAATTTAAATAAATCTAAATAAAATTACCATCATTAAATAAATTATTCCTATTTAAAACTAAATACTTACCTGTAAAATAAACCCTAATATAGCTACAATATAATTTAATAATTACATTGTAGCTATGTTAGGATTTATATTTATTTTACAGGCAACTTTGTATTTATTTTAACTAGGTACAATAGCTATTAATTAGTTAATAACTCACATTGAAAAGGTGGGTCTGAAGAAGCTGAAAGAGAGACAAGGCATAGTGATTAAGAATGCCGATAAAGGTGGCACAATAGTTGTCATGACCGAATCTGACTATATCAATGAGGCCAATAGACAGCTCAGTGATGGAGAAATATATCAAAGGCTGTCCTATGATCCCACAGTCAGGTTTCAGGCAGAGCTAAGAGATCTGCTTGATGATGGTCTGGAGGAGGGTCTGATGGACTTGTGCACCTTTGAATATCTCAATGTGAAGGAACCGGTGACACCTATTTTCCATCATTTACCGAAGGTGCACAAGTCCATCGAGAATGTGAAGGGCAGACCCATTGTATCAGGGATTGGCTCATTATTTGAAAATTTGTCAAATTGGGTCGAGTCCCTTTTACAACCTCTGGTGTGGAAGTTACCAACCTTCCTTCGAGACACCAAGCATTTGTTGAATTGTGTGGAGGAGATCATGTGGTGTTCAGAATATTGCTGGCTCACGGTGGATGTGGTGGGATTATATTCCGCCATACCACATGATAAGGGCCTACAGGCCATTAAGTATATGCTAGACTTTCTGAGTGACTATTCGCCTGAACTAAGGGATTACATTGTACGAGTCATTGAATTTTTGCTTGATCACAATTTCTTCAATTTCAATGGATGTTTTTATCTGCAAAGGCGTGGGACAGCGATGGGAGCCAAATTTGCCCCAGCCTATGCCAATTTATTCATGGGCTGGTGGGAGCTGTCCCACGTCTTTGCAGATACAAATCCCTTCAGTGAACAGATAGTTGGCTACAAGCGCTACATAGACGACCTGTTGTTTGTCTGGTCAGGCAGCAGGGAACAAAGTGAGCAGTTTGTGTCATACCTCAACAGCAACGATGTGGGCTTGTCATTTACTCATTGTTTTGACAAGATAAAGGTAGATTACCTTGACATCACGCTAATAGGTGACAGCGTTGCTGGTGGGGTTAGGACGAAACTGTTCACTAAACCGATTTCAGCCAACTCATTGATTCATGCGAGAAGTAGTCACCCATGCCATATGCATTATGGTGTGGCAAAGGGCCAGCTAATCAGGGCTAAACACAATTGCTCTGACGAGTTGGACTTTGAAACAGAAAGTGAGGCTCTCATGGCAAAACTAAGAGAAAGGGGGTATCCAGAGGGTCCTATAAAAAGAGCTCAGAGAGAAGTCAGGAATATGCCCAGAGAAACATTGTTATTACCAAAACAACAAAAACAGGAAACCCGTAGTGAGATTACATTTGTTACAGCATACACCAGTCAATTTCACAAGATCATCATCAAAAAGAATCTTCAGATTCTAAGAGGTGATGACATCTTAAAAAATGTGATAGACAAGGGCTGTCGATTTGTTCCTAGGAGGAATATCACCATAGGGAATATGATCTCCCCAAGTATGCTCAAGCCACCGAAAAAAGAGAGTAGCTGGTTAAGCAGCAAAGGGCACTACAAATGTGGTGCCAGAAGTTGCACAGCGTGCAGCTATGCTTTAATAAGCAAGGTGTTTCAATCGGCACATACAAAGAAGGTTTTTGAATGTCAGAGATGCACTAACTGCAGGTCAGAATTTGTCGTGTACCTGGTGACATGTAACGTTTGCAATTTGCAATACGTGGGGTGCACTTCAAGAGAGGCTAGAGCAAGGATAAGAGAGCATCTCAATGACATCGACAAAGAAAAAACAACTACAGGGGTAGCGAAACATTTTCTGTATGATCATCATGGTGATGCAAGTAACTTCAGATGGATGATCATAGAAGTGATAGACAAGAAACCTAGAGGGGGAAGTAGGATGCAGGAGCTATTACGTAGAGAGGCATACTGGATCTTCACCCTAAATACACGGAGACCAGTGGGCATGAATATAACAAATGACATCATCAATTTTTGGGAGTAGTAGAAAGGACAAGGAATAGGTGTACCGATCACCCTTGTACAATTAACACAACATGTTGGTGTTCATTACTGTGATATAAAGATTGAACAAACTGTGTTCAAATTCAGGAAGTTTATTTATAGGAGATTTATTTACAAAAAGCGAATATAGATAATGATAATCGCTGCTCCATACATATAACAATTTAGGAACATTAGTGTTAAGTTAAATGAGGGATGGCTAATTTCAGTTCATTTCTTTTCTTTTCTTTCCTTTTCTGTGGCATACAACATTATAAACCTATACGTATTTTTCACTTATTCTTATCCTAATTGGGTTTGTGATAATAGATCCAGATATCACTGAGGCAAACGTGACATGTCTATGAATGTAATAGGCAACTGTGACAGGCTTTAATAATGAAAAGTATGTTGTGTGCAAAGGCAGATGTCAATCAATGTCAATTACGCATAAGGGAGGAGTCATTACAGACACATTACACAGGCCACCAATCAGATTGTGAGGGGGCATTTAAAGTCCCACAGGTGAATTAACAAAATTAAGTCTATGAATAAGGCATATCAGCCGAAACGCGTCAGACTGGCCTGTTTGTGACTAAGCAGCTGTTTGAAAATACTTGTTACTGCACGCTGGCATCAAGTTTTTATGTTGATCAATAAAGTACTGAGTTTTACCTTAGCGGCTTTCTCTTTTTTCTGTGACTATTTAATAGCTACCTAGTTAAAATAATTACAAATTTACCTGTAAAATAAATCCTAACCTTAGTTACAAATACACCTAACACTACACTATCAATAAATTAATTAAATAAATTAACTACAATTATCTTACATAAAATACAAATAAATAAACTAAACTATATTACAAAAAGAAACAAACACTAAATTACAAAAAATTAAAAAAAAAATATTACAAGAATTTTAATCTAATTACACCTAATCTAAGCCCCCTAATAAAATAAAAAAGCCCCCCAAAATAATAAAATTCCCTATCCTAAACTAAATTACAAAGTAATCAGCTCTTTTACCAGCCTTAAAAGGGCTTTTTGTGGGGCATTGCCCCAAAGTAATCAGCTCTTTTACCTGTAAAAATACCCCCCCAATATTACAACCCACCACCCACACACCCCTACTCTAAAACCCACCCGATCCCCCTTAAATAAACCTAACACTACCCCAATGAAGATCACCCTACCTTGAGCCGTGTTCAACCAGCGGGGCACCGATGGGCCAGAAGAGGACATCCGGACCGGCAGAAGTCTTCATCCGATCTGGGCAGAAGGGGTCCTCCATCCAGCAGAAGTCTTCATCCAAGCGGCATCTTCTATCTTCAATCAATCGGAGCGGAGCGGGTCCATCTTCTATCCAGCCAACACGGAGCCATCCTCTTCTTCCAATGTCCTAACGAAGAATGAAGGTTCCTTTAAATGACATCATCCAAGATGGCGTCCCTCGAATTCCGATAGGCTGATAGGATTCTATCAGCCAATCGGAATTAAGGTAGGAAAATTCCTATTGGTTGATTTAATCAGCCAATCGGATTGAAGTTCAATCCGATTGGATGATTGGATCAGCCAATAGAATGCGAGGTCAATGAACTTCAATCCGATTGGCTGATTAAATCAACCAATAGGAACCCTCCATTTTAAGTACAGGCAGACGCCAATAAAAAAATAAATAAAATTTTTTTTTTGCAATACTTTTTTTTTTAAATTTATTTTTTTATTTTTCTGCAGTGTAGGATCCCCCTAACCTTCCAACTGCCCTGATCCCCCCTTAAACAGCTCTCGAACCCTCCTCCCTTTAACAATTGCTGCCATCTAAGGTACTGGCAGCTGTCTGCCAGTACCTATAAACCCATTTTTTTAATAAACTATTCTGTAGTGTATAATACGATCAAGTTGATTGACACCGCTTGCTAGTGGCCAATTGGCCGCAAATCTGCAGGAAGCGGTATTGCACCAGCAGTTCACCAGAACTGCTGGTGCAATGATAAATGCCAACAGCATATGCTGTCGGCATATATCGATGTTTATCGATGTGCGCCGGACATGATACGTTACTTCGTATCATGTCCGCTCGCACAATGATAAATATGCCCCTAAATGTCACTGCTATATAGTTATATTAATTTATTATTATATTTCACGTTTCACACAACCATATTAATAATGTAAGTATCTCTTGTTTAAATGTGACAGTCAGACAATCCTTGGTTTAAAGAGAAGTGCTATTTTTCTCCTTAGTCAGACTCAATGTAAAAATTAGAAGTGGAATTTCCAAGTCAGAAATGATTTGAGGATGAGTAATTACTTCTTCTAGGAAGGATTGCATTTAATTGGTATGTCAATGAATAAAAGGGATGTTAGCCTTGCCCTATGGCATTACATAGTGCGTATGCCAGATGCCCTGTCTCAGAGACATATATGACTACCCAATGAATTGCTCCAGGCACTGGTAAGTCAGGGAATTACTGATGGAATTCAGGGTTTTTGTATCTTTCATATATACATTTTCAGCCACCCATATTAAGAGGTTCATTATTAATCCACATAACAGTACAAGGTAACTATATCACTATGGCTGCTTCTCCTGATATTAAAGGGACGGTACAGTCAAATTAAACATTCATGATTCAGATAGAGCATGCAATGTTAAACAATTTTCTAATTTACTTCTGTTATCAAATTTGCTTTGAAATTTTGCTGCACTACACAAATAAATAATAATATTAATATTATTATTTATTTGTGTAATGCTGTAAAATGTCATAGTGCTGCATACAAAAGTAGAAGAATAAAGTGACAAGGATAGCTAGCTGGTGATTGGTGGCTGCACAAATATGCTTCTTTTAGTTAGCTCACCAGATGCGCTCAGCTAGCTCCCAGTAGTGTATTGCTTCTCCTTCACGGATACAGAGAGAATGAAGAAAATTTCGGCTAGATTACGAGTTTTTGTCGGTAAGGCTTGCGGTGCTAACAAGCATTTTTTTCTCACCGCTCACTTAAGACAACGCTGGTATTACAGGTTTTTCTAAACCCGCTGTTAGCCGCAAAAAAGTGAGCGGAGAGCAAAATTTTGCTCCACATCTCACCTCAATACCAGCGCTGCTTATGGTAGTGGTAAGCTGGCTAAACGTGCTTGTGCACGATTTCCCCATAGGAAACAATGGGGCTGAGCCGGCTGAAAAAAAAACTAACACCTGCAAAAAAAGCAGCGTTCAGCTCCTAACACAGCCCCATTGTTTCCTATGGGAAAATACATTTTATGTCTACACCTAACACCCTAACATGAACCCTGAGTCTAAACACCCCTATTCTTACACTTATTAACCCCTAATCTGCCGTCCCCAACATCGTCGCCACCTGCATTATATTATCCCCTAATCTGCCGCTCCGGACACCGCCGCCACCTACATTATACTTATGAACTCCTAATCTGTTGCCCCCAACATCGTCAAACCCTACATTATATTTATTAACCCCTAATCTGCCGCCCGCAACCTACCTACATTTATTAACCCCTAATCTGCCGCGATCAATGTCACCGCAACCTACCTACAATTATTAACCCCTAATCTGCCGCCCCCAACGTCGCCGCCACTATAATAAAGTTATTAACCCCTAAACCTATGTCTAACCATAACCCTAACACCCCCCCTAATTTAAATATAATTTAAAATAATCTTAATAAAAATTACAATTAAATAAATTATTCCTATTTAAAACTAAATGCTTACCTATAAAATAAACCCTAAGGTAGCTACAATATAACTAATAGTTACATTGTATCTATCTTAGGGTTTATTTTTATTTTACAGGCAACTTTGTATTTATTTTAACTAGGTACAATAGTTATTAAATAGTTATTAACTTTTTAATAACTATTGTACCTATTCTATCAGCCAATCGGAATTGAAGGGACGCCATCTTGGATGGTGTCATTTAAAGGAACCTTCATTTAGTCTTTGGCCGTCGGATGAAGAGGATGCTCCGCGTCGTATGTCTTGAAGATGGACCCGCTCCGCGCCGGATGGATGAAGATAGAAGATGCCGTCTGGATGAAGACTTCTGCCCGTCTGGAGGTCCACTTCTGCCCGGTTGGGTGAAGACTTCTGGAGGTCTACTTCTGCTCGGTTGTGTGAAGATGTCTCCCGGTAGGGTGATCTTCAAGGGGTTAGTGTTAGTTTTTTTAATTGGGGGATTGGGTGGGTTTTAGAGTAGGTGTCACGCTCGGCCGCTGGGAAGCTCCGGCATCCTCTCTGTGTGCTTGATTGGCAGGTAGTCTGAGCCACCCCTTCCTGATGATGTCGCTACCAGGCTTTTTATTCCTGGTTTCCTGTTTCTTCAGTGCCCGTTTGTTTGTTACTTTTTGTGGCTCCTGTGAGGACTTCGCTGTGGAAACTCTCTAACTGCTGATAACCTGTTTCCAAACTCTGCAAAGACTGACTATGCTGGGTTAACCCTCAAACTTCCTGATAACCTGTTGCCAAACATTGCAAGTACTGTTTATTCTGTGAAACTCTCAAACTGCATGTTTACCTGTTGCCAAACTCTGCAAATACTGTTTATTCAGTGTAAACCTTCAAACTGCTTGATATCCTGTTGCCAAACATTGCAAGAACTGTTTATTCTGTGAAACTCTCAAACAGCATGTTTACCTGTTGCCAAACTGTGCAAATACTGTTTATTCAGTGTAAACCTTCAAACTGCTTGATATCCTGTTGTCTAACTCTGCATGTACTGAATATTCAGTATTAACCTACAAACTGCCTGATAACCTGTTGCCAAACTCTGCAAGGACTGACTACACAGTGTTAACCATCAAACTGCCTGATAACCTGTTGCCAAACTCTGCAAGGACTGACTACACAGTGTTAACCCTCAAACTGCCTGATAACAAGTTACCATCTTGAGAAAGCCCTGTATAGGGAGAAACGCGTTGATGTTATGTACTGATGTTATGTACTATTGTTGCTGAATTTGTATTTGAAGCTGTGGACCTATTCCTGTCACACTAATACCCTGACAGGCAAATAATCACAGACCTATTGGGACTTGTTCTGATGCACTGATATAGTGCTCATCTGAGTCTACGGTGAAGCCAAGAGTTCCAGCACTCATCCAACTACTTGCATACCATAAAAAGTATCCTGCATGCTATGCAGCACTAAAGAGCGGATGCTATACCTCACAGAACACGGCGGCTTAGGAACGCGAGCCGGGATCTAAGGACCAATCGGATCACAGATTGAGGACAACGCCTATAAGAGTGACGTCACTCCGCCACGGCGGTAATTCCAAACTGACGGACTGGTCTGACTGAACTGTTTGGGGTAAGCTAAAAGGATTTCCCCTTCATAAAAGGAAACTATTTATTAAGAAATGCGGCTTTTACACTAATACTGAAAGCTTTTTCAACTGACTATACACATTCAGATAATTTGTGTGGTGGCAACCTAACTTTTACACGGAGACGTCCGTTTTTATATATTATTTTTTCTTGAATATAATGTTTGCATATTTGACCATGTATTAAATTTTTTTTAGGTATACTTTATATTTGCATCATTTTAGATTAATTACCTTTGCAACTATTGTTCTGGTTTCTATACGCACTCTGGTCAGAGGACCATTTTCACATTTGCACGTGTGCACTTTATGTAAGCATTTTTTTTTTTTATTTTTTTTTTAGACATATCCGTACTATTTATATAAAACTTAGGCATATATTAAGATATATATACCTGGCTAGACCATTTTTCACATCTTTGAATTTTCTGCACCTTATGAAATATTTCTGCACATAATTTTGCACAGACACTTTACACTTTAAATACTATTAGGCTACGATTACCCTACCACTTTTTTTTTTTTAATATTAACTTTTTATTGAGGATAAACGAGGTGATATACATGTTACAAACATTGTAATTGCAGGTGTATCAATCATTAAGGTTTACAGCAAGGTGTACAGAAAGGTTGCACAGTGAGCAATTTATCATTGGTGATGACATATCATTGGTAATGACAATATATTCCATTATATCATGCGTCAGAATTTAGCAATGGGTTGTCTCATTTATCATACAATTTACTGTGTTCCCAGTGACTGAGCTTCTTTGGTAGATATAATATACCTCCTCCTCATTTAACTTTATAAATAATAAGTAGTAACAAACAGAGTCTTTTAGTGTGAGTCTACTGTTGACAATAGTCTGTCTCTCAGTTGTACCTTTGTGGTCACCCCCCCGGCCCCGATGATGGTGGGAAAAAAAAAAAAAAAAAACACAGGAAAGTGCCTTGGTGTGTCTTATTCCCTCCCTCTCCCTCCATCGCCTATTTGTTGGTATAGAAATCCCCACTCACCCCTCAGGGAGGCCGTTAGCATGAGCTCAGTATGAGCAAAGGGGGTCAAGATCCGCTTCTGGTCGTCAATACTCAGTGTAACTATATAAACCCGCCACTTGTTCAAAAAGTGTTTTAAGCGCTTGTTAGTGTCCATCTTAGTGTCTATTTGTTCTATGAGAAGCTGCCTAAAGAGGCTGTGTCTAAACGTCACAAAGGAGGGCGCTGTTTTGTCAGTCCAGACCTTCAGTATAACTTTCCTTGCAACTAGTATTACTGTCGTTAGTAAGGGGTTCATTTTGGGGTTCTGCTCTCCCCAATTCAAAAAGCATACCTGTTCTATTCCAATTTCGACCCTTGTCAACAAGGTCTTGTTGATCCAGTAAGCAATGCGTCCCCAAAACTGTCCAATCCTTGGACACATAAAAAAATAGTGAAGGAAATCAGGATCCCTCAGTCTACATTTGCTACACTCATTCACTACCATAGGATTCCACTTAGATGTCCTTCGGGGAGTCAGGTAATCCCTGTGTAGCATTCTGAACTGGGACTCTCTAAATGTCATGGATAGGGTCGCCCTTCTCACATTCTCTAAGCTTTGCAGAATTATTTCTGGCAGGCCTTCTCTATTCAAGTCTGTGCTCCATCTATCCACTAGTGTTCCCAAATTTTTTGTCTCAGTTTTGCCAATTAATGTTTTGTATAGTCCTGAAAGTGTGAATTTACCTAACTTAAATGATACTATAGAAGGGTTAAGTGCATGTGGTTCCCAGAAATGTGAGTCAGTTTTGATCAGTTGGTCAATGTAGTGTCTCATTTGTAAGTAAGCATAGAAATGCCTTCTGGGTAGTCCATACTGACGTTGCAGGTCAGTGAATGTTTTGACTCCCTTCGTAGAGGGATCCAGAGCATCTCCCACCAAGCGTAAGCCCGCGCCCTCCCATATGATGAAGGGGGAGGTGTCGACTCCCGGGGGGAAGTCACTATTGTGTCTTAGCGGTATCATCCTGGAGGACACGCAAGTGCGTCCTAGATGACGGAGCATCAACCTCCACGCCTTTAGTATGTCTCTATATAGAAAGTTTCCTCGAATCCCTGTAGGGATATCACCAAAGTGAGCAAAGGGCAAGAAAGCTAAACTATAGTCCCCTAGTGTCGAGCCCTCCAGGTCACTCGTGCAGAAGTGTTCTGTGTTAAGCTGCCAGTCCAGTACCAAGCGGCATAATGCCGCCCAATTATATAACCGCAGGTTGGGCAGACCCAATCCTCCCTGAGAGGGGGGTGCACATAATTTATTAAGGGCTATCCGTGGTTTGCCCCCCTTCCATAAGAAGTCTATTATAGCTCGCGTGTATGATGCCAGGTCTATCTTTGATATTAATAGGGGTAGCATCAGTAATGGATATAAAATTCGTGGTAGAATCACCATCTTTATTAGGCTGACTCGCCCCGAGAGAGACACAGGAAGCTTTTTCCAACCCTCCAGGGTCTGCCCGATCTCTCTACTCACCCGTGTGATATTGGCTTTGTATAAAGTGTCCACATCCGTGGACAGTCGAATCCCTAAATAAGTTAAGGTGGGGGCAGCTTCTCGGAATGGAAAAGTATTCGGTTTGGTTCGGTGCCTACGGAGCCACAAGATCTCCGACTTGGTTTTGTTCACCTTATAACCCGAGAAGGACCCAAAGGCCTCGATGGTCGCCAGGATTTTGGGGATATACTTTGCCGGGTGTTCTACGAATAGGAGCATATCGTCCGCGTACAGCGCCAGGTGTAACCTGGCTTTCCCTATGACGATGCCCGGGTATATTATACGCAGCTTGATTGCTAAGGGCTCCAGGGCTAGGTTGAAGAGAAGGGGGGAGAGGGGACACCCCTGACGAGTTCCCCTCTGTAGGGTGATACATGGAGAGAATAAGCCATTGGCCATAACATGAATCTCGGGGGCTGTGTATATGTTATTGATATAAGCCAGGAAGGCACCCTCGAAACCAAAACGTCTCATGGCGTCAAGTAAATGACTCCAGACCACTCTGTCGAAGGCCTTCTCCGCATCCAAGGATAGCAGGAAGGCCTCCGACTTAGTCTGTGTTCCTGCGGTGTTTGACTCACTGGAAAAGTGCGCTATAGCATGCAGCACTCGTCTCACGTTAGTCACTGAGGTTCTGTTACACATGAACCCCGTCTGATCAGGGTGGATGATGTCAGTTAATATTAGTTTTAGTCTGTCGGACAGGATTTTCATGAGCACCTTGTAGTCCGAGTTGAGAAGAGATATCGGACGGTATGACTCGGGCAATATGGGATCCTTCCCTGGCTTTGGAATCAGCGATACATGTGCCATAGTGAAGGTCTTGGGAGGGAGGATCAGGTCTTTGTAATATATATTGTATAATTTAGTGAGGGTGGGGGTAACCTGCGCCTTCAATAGTTTGTAGAATTCAATCGGCAGCCCATCAGGGCCTGCCGCTTTGCCATTAGACATGGAGGAGATCGTCCTCGTAACCTCCTCTGGGGTGATGGGGGCGTTCAAGACCGCCAATTGTTCCGCACTGATCTGTGGTATGTCAAGGTCCTTCCAGAATGCAGAGATTGTCTCTTCAGGGGGCAATCCCTGAGTGGCATATAGTGTGGAGTAATACTCCGCCAAGGCCTTCACAATCGATTCTGGGGTTTTGTGGGTGAGATTATGGTATTTAAGGGCAGCAATCGGCTTGCGTGTCTCGTGATGTTTTGTCAGCGAGGCGAGAAGTTTGCCCGACCTATCTCCCCCTCTGTAGTATCTAGCACTGTATTTAAGGATTTGCGTGACTGCCTGATGATGAAGAAAGGCATCTAGCTCACTCTTACTGGCGAGATATTTTTCCCGTGACACAGGATTCGGGTCACGACAGTATTCTTGGTAAGAATCTGTGAGGGTCTCTTGTAATTTCTGCAGTTTGGCTTGTAGCTTTCGTCGTAACGTGGCTACATAGGATATAATATCCCCAGTGAGCACCGCTTTAGCAGTGTTCCAGAATAGCTCCGGAGTGCTCGCATGTGCTTGATTATCAGTATGATAATCGTTCCATGCGTGAGTCAGATGTTTTACAAAGGCGTCCGAAGTATACAGATAGCCAGGAAATTTTAGCGTGTTCTTATTAGATATGAAGGGGCCTATAGAAATCTCTAACTCCACAGGTGCATGATCCGAGATCACCACATTGTGGATCTTTGTCTTGGTTACGCTTGGGATAAGGTTGGGGGATAATAGGAAAAGGTCGATGCGTGAAAGTGTTGGTGTTGCCCTAGATATGCATGTGTAATCTCTGCTTTCGGAGTTTCGCAGCCTCCAAATATCAACCAGATACAGAGAATCTGAGAGTCTCGTGAACACTTTTTTTTCGAAGGCTCCTTTGCCATTTGGCCTTGGCCCAGTCCCAGAGCGTTCTATATCCTGCATCCTATCACATATGGGATTAGGAGCCAGGTTAAAGTCCCCTCCCAGTATTATGTCTGTCCCCAAATACGGTGTCAGTGTTTGAATGAGTGTGGTCCAAAAAGCTATGGATTTGCAGTTTGGGGCATATATATTACAGATTGTCATCACTTTGTGGTTGATCCTAATTTTCATAATTAAGTACCTCCCTTCCTTATCTTTGTGTGTTGCTAGTACCTCTGCCTTCACCCGTTTCCCAATCAGGATCGCAATCCCTCTGCTTGAGTTAGTGTGCGAAACATATTCTACCGCTCCCACCCAGTCTCTCTTAAGTTTTTCATGTTCCACCTCGGAGAGGTGGGTCTCTTGCAGTAGTGCTATGCCAGCCCCTAAGCGTCTTAAATGTGTCAAGATCATGCTCCTTTTAGTTGGGGAATTAATCCCCCCTACATTCCATGTAAACAGTCTAACCGTCATTTAAGTGTTGATAGTGAGTCTTGGCCACCACCCTCTTCGACAAGGGTGCGAGAAAAAAAAAACAAACAAAAAAAAAAAAAAAACACCCACCTACCATCCCGGCTCGGAGAGGCGACCCCACGGCCTGACAGTGTATCAGTTTGGATTGTTGTGAGCTCTGCCAGAGAAAAAAGATGTTCGTCAACAGTTAGGCATAAACCAATACATTGCATCATTAACAAATATGTGCTTAATATTAAGCACCTGCTAGTTTGAGTAGTATCTTCTATCTTTAAATTAACCTGTAGTTCTAAGCTACACACCTTTAACTGGTCCGCACCTTTGTGCCAGACCTGTGCCTCACGTCTGTGAGGATTGTACTCTGATAGAGTTATAGTTTTAAGCAGCAAACATTTCAACAATTTAAGTAAGTTCATTGCTGGTCCCTGATATGGCAATAATTGGGGGGATTTATTTTCATCCTTTCTGATTAGATTATCTAGATTAACGGTCATTATTTGCTCTGTACCGAAGTGCAGAGTCTTTGTCCCAATATTGCAAAATCTCAGCAAATGTATTGCACCTATAACACTTAGAAACCAACCTAAGAGAAAAAACAGTATATAAACTTTTGGTAGAGTTATGATTAGAATTAAAATTAAAATTAAAATTAAAAGTAGGAAACATTTCAGCAACTTGGTGGATTTTATTACTAATCCCTGGTATGGCAATAGTTGGGGAGGTTTGTTTTCATCTTTTCTGCTCTGGTCATCTACACTAATGTTCACCATCTGCTCTGTACCTAGGCACAGAGCAATTGTCCCCATATTGCACAAGTTCAACAAGTGTGATGCATTTATAACATTTAGAAACCAATCTATAAAAAAAAGGATATAAACATGAACATATAAAACCATAACATAATTTCCAACAGCAACGCTGTTTCTTTTGCTATATGAAGAAATCATTCCATCTGATTTTTAGAGATTTCTATTACCTAAACTTGTGATGGCAATAGACCTAAAGGATATAGTGTTCATTATGTCTCATCCTGGGTCTGAGCGTGAGGTTCTGGGCGAGCCTGCAGCTGACCTATCTTGCTCCCTACCCAGAAATTCAGTGACCTCCCTTGGTGTGTCAAAAAACTTTGGGCCTGATGGGGTTAGGAGTTTTAGTTTGGCGGGGTACAGAAGGTATACTTTTCTGCCTTCCCCATTGAGCCTAGAGCACAAGGGAGAAAATTCTTTACGTTTCCTCATAAGTTCGGAGGAGTAATCCTGAAAAATGAGTATCTTTGAGTCTTCGTACATAATTGGGGTTGTTTTCCTATAGGCACGTAAGATCTCAATTTTAAGCTGAAAATGTAAGAGCCTGACCATCACCTGCCTGGGTTGAGTGTTACCTCTCTCCTGTTGCCTCTCCGGGCCTACCCTATGTGCCCTCTCTACACTGCCTCTGAACACCATGGGTGTAAGTTTAAGTAAAAGAGGTAGGGTGTTTTCTACAAAGTGAATGAGGTCTTTAGGTTTCACATTCTCAGGGATCCCTAGTATACGTAAATTATTGCGACGGGACCTGTTTTCCAGGTCCTCTAATCGCTGGTGTAGGATTATATTTTGTTTCATTAAGATGTCTATCTGAGTGCCATGCGTGACTGATGTGTCCTCAAGCCCTGATACTCTGTTTTCCATCTCAGTAAACCTAACAGAGAACTGTTTCATCTCCCCCGTTAAGTGATCAAGGCCTTTTTGTAAGCATTCCATTTTAGGGAGAAAGATGGAGGAGAGCTGCTGCACCACCACGTGTGTGTCCATAGACATCGCAGGGGTGTCTTGTATAGTAGGTGTAATATCCTGTGTGTGATCAGCAGCTCCCCTAGTCTTTCCTGGGCCTTTGTTCTTCCCAGACATTTTACCTCCCGCCAGAAATTTATCCATAAAACCCAGGCAGTCAAATTACAGCAAAATCAGATCCAGCTGAGCCAATAAACTACTGTAATAGTGCAAAACAAACTGGTAAAACATCAAACATCAAGATTATACAATACTGCTGGGCTTATCCTCTTATCTTGGATCTGTTTGGTGTCAAGGGCAGGTGTTGTAGTTCCTCAGTAACAGTCCCACAATGTCCGCTTGAGAGGTGCTATCAATAAAGGACACAAAAGCACAACAATTTCCCAGAGTGACCCAGTGTTTTTGCTTAGACTGGAAGGGTACAAGTACTGCAGTCCCTAGGTAATGATCCCACAGTGTCTGCCTGCACTGTGCTTTCAGTGCTTTCAGTGAAGTAAAGAGATAAAATAGCAGGTTAAGCCTTAAGCCTGTCTCAGGGTCCTGTGTTCATAGAAATGCAATGGGCTGGGCTGATTCTCACTTGCCCCAACAAAGTCTCACATCAGCCTGGGTGTTAGCAGATCATTCAGGCCCATACATGCTTTCATATCCCGGCAGGACGGGGGGGGGGGCAACAGGCACTGCTTTTTATATAATTAGGGAGTTAGACTAGTGAGTAAAGCCGTGTTAGGCCGCCTCTTTCCCTCTTTCTCCTCTCCCCCAGTTTTCATGCAAAGTATGTCCCTTTTACCTGCATTAGTGGCTGAGGGGAGAGACGATCCTCTCACTAATCATCAGGGCCGTGCTCCTGTGATCTGCCGTTGTAAGAGGGCTGTGTCCCCTCTGGGAATCAAAGCAAGAGTCAGCTCCGTTGGGACCGGGTGGTCGCAGGGTCCTGATCTTCTATGAGCTGTTCCTCCCCTGATGCTCCGAGAAAGATGGCGGCTGTCCTCTTGCCGCTGCTACTGTTTTCGCGCCACCAAGGACTACCAGCTCCACGCTGCCTGTAGTCAGGGCGATCTATGTATTATCGTCCGAGGCCCCTTGCTGGTACTACGGTGGGCTGTCTGGCGCTTCACTGCGCCACGTGTCTAGGCCTCAGGGGTTGCGGCTGTGTCTTCGCGGGTCTCCGCGGCTGTGTCTTTGTTTCCTCGCAGTGCCAGGGGGACCGGTCATCCGGTCGTTGACAGCTATCTCCCAGACGTGATCCGGTGCTGTGAGCCAGGCTGCTCTAAGGGTCCTGTCGTCTGCGAACGCACTTACATGTGCCGGCGTGCTTTCCGTGGGGGCGAGATGGTTATCGCCTGTGCTGGAGGCAAGTTGCCAGACACCAGCTGTGTCAAGGCTGTAATGCACACGGGCTATTGTTAGAGGCAGGAGCAGTGGTTTAAGGCTGCATTTAGGGGTCAAAAACCTTATTTTAAGCTCTGTTATGCCGGAGCTCTTGTCTCTTGCTGCCTGCTCCTTAGCCCGCCCACCGGAAGTCCTACCCTACCACTTTTAGCTTTTTTAGCGCTCCTGGTCAATTTTTACTATTTGTGCTAATTTTCTACACCTTTGAGAGGGACCCTTAGGTGATTCAGGAGTTTAGTGACTACACTCTGCGCTCATTAGTCTCTTTTTCGTTTGATTTAAGTTACCTACTCCTGCATTATTAACTGTTTCTTGTTTTACCCTTCCTCTGTCTGAGTATAAGTGGACTATCCCTGCTCTCCTGATTCTGTGGAAGACATTTCCTGAAACCAGTTGCTTACTCAGAAGTCTATTTGGCTGATATCTTGAATTACTTTGGACTCAGGCTAACTCTGCTCCATATCATGAGTACATTGTTTTTTAGAGGTTGTCGTGGGGTCACGTCCTGGATTAAACTCAGAGTGCAAGGGTGTTGTTTAAGTTCGCCCTAGCATTTGGGTCTTCTTCTGGACATTTCCTAACCTGACAGTAGGGTTGGTTGCGTGGGTGGTGGGTTTTAATGTTGGGGGGGGGATTGTATTTTTTTTTTCAGGTAAAAGAGCTGATTACTTTGGGGCAATGTCCGGTAAAAGTCCCTTTTAAGGGCTATTTGTAATTTAGTGTAGGGTAGGGCTTTTTTATTTTAGGGGGCTTTTTTATTTGGTTAGGGGGATTAGATTAGGTGTAATTAGTTTAAAAATCTTGTAATATATTTATTATTTTCTGTAATTTAGTGTTTGTTTTTTTTGTACTTTAGATAATTTTATTTAATTGTAATTAATTGTATTTAATTTAGGTAATTCATTTTATTGTAGTGTTGTGTTAGCGGTAATTGTAACAGGTTAGGTTTTATTTTACAGGTATATTTGTATTTATTTTAACTAGGTAGTTATTAAATAGTTAATAACTATTTAATAACTATTAAAATATATACAAAGTTGCCTGTAAAATAAAAATAAACCGTAAGGTAAATACAATGTAACTATTAGTTATATTGTAACTATCGTATGCTTTATTTTATAGGTAAGTATTATTTTAAATTTATTTATTTATTTATAAAATATTTTACCAGGAAGGATACATTGAGATTTCTCTTGTTTTCAAGTATGTCCTGGGTCCACAAAACATTGCATTGATACAATAGGGTACAATAAAATACAAAAACAATAATAATACACAATAGATGCAAACATTTTACATAGAACATGTAAGAAATATATAATCAACCATGACAGGTGCATTCTGTTTTGAGATATGTAGAGAGGGATCTCTTAAAGGATATTAGGCTTGGGGAAGGTTTGAAAGTGTGAGGGAGGTCATTCCAGAACTGTGGCGCTCGGTAGGAAAAAGAGGATCGGGCTGCTTTCTTTTTGTATTGAGGCAAGCTAAATAATGTGCTGTTATTAGATCGGAGGTTATAGGAGGTGGGAATAGCCAGGGAGAGCATTCTGCTCAGGTAGGGTGGGAGCTTTCCAGAATGGCTCTTAAACACAAGGCAGGAAAGATGGTGTGTGCATCTGGATTCCAGCGTCAGCCAGTTTAGTTCTTTTAGCATGTCACAATGGTGGGTCCTGTAGTTACATTGTAGCACAAAGTGGCAGAACGAGTTATACAATGTATTAAGTTTATTAAGGTGAGTTTGCGGTGCAGGTGCGTATACTACGTCCCCATAATCCATGCATTTGCTGTACAATCTTCCTTTACTGTAGGGCCGAGGCAAGATTTGTTTCTGTACAGGGCACCTAATTTTGGATAAAGTTTAGTTGCAAGTTTTTCTATGTGGAGGCCAAAAGATAGATTAGGGTCTAAGAACATACCCAAGTATTTGAAAGAGTGGACTGCGGTAAGCGTACAATTGGATTTTGTTTTGATGCGTAGATGGGAATTTTGTAATTTGTGTAATTTAGGCCCAGTTCCAAAGATCATTGTGACAGTTTTGTCAGTGTTTAGGAAGAGTTTGTTTTTTGAGATCCACTTTTCTACCTCTGTGAACTGGTCTTGGAGCACTGCTTCAAGCTGCGGCAGATCAGATTTGCTTGCATAGATTACTGTGTCGTCTGCGTACATGTGTACAGTTGAGGATTTGCAGACATAAGGCAAATCATTTATAAATAATGTGAATAGCAGGGTGCCGAGAATGGAACCTTGGGGAACATCACACGTGACTGGGAGAGGGAGGGAGTCACTGTTAGAAACAGAGACATATTGTGATCGATCCGATGCATATGATCTAAACCAGGTTAACGGACGATCAGCAATACCAGAGTTTTTTAGTTTGAGCAGTAGTATGTCGTGGTCCACTGTGTCAAAAGCCTTAGCAAAATCAAGGAAAATAGCTCCAGTTAGGTCTCCTTGTTCCATGCCAGTTTGGATGTTGTTGCAAACTTTTAGGAGGGCAGTTTTAGTGGAGTAATTCGGTCGAAAACCTGATTGATCAGGGGTCAGATAGTTAGAAAGTTGGTAATACTTGCATAATTGCATATGGACGCATTTTTCTAAGATTTTTGACAATACTGGGAGCAATGATATAGGGCGATAGTTAGAAACCAAGGTTATCTCCCCACTTTTATGAATAGGCACTACTCTTGCAGTTTTCCTGAGTTTAGGTATGTATCCAGACACCAAGGATTCATTAATTAGGGTTGTGACAGGCTTAGCAATTGCCGGCGCACTGAGCTTCAACAGCATTGCTGGGATTTGATCAGGTCCATTCTGGTTTTTCATTTTTAGATTATTAAGGTGTTTCTTAACGACATTGATGGGTACAGGTCTAAAATTGAACTTCTCTATATTGGGAAGATTGGTTTACTGCAAGGGATCTCAATTGTGCCAGAAAGGAAATCAAAGGTGGCAGGAGAGCTAGATTTTTGTATGGGGGTGAACTTTGTGGAATTGTCAACATAAATTACAATGCCGCCTCCTCTCTTTGCTCTGTCAATTCTATGGCATGAATACCCATGTATTGCAATGGCAGAGTCAGGTATTTTTGCAGTTAGCCATGATTCAGAGATCACAATGATTTTGGGCTTGTATTGTAAACACCAAGCTTGCAGTGCATAGATTTTTGGTACTAAGCTGCGGATATTACAGTGCACAAAGGAGAGGCCTTTTTTAGTTGGAAGGCTAGGAATGGAATTTGCTGGGGGACCAGGGTTAGACTCTACATCATTTGCAAGGGCAAGTAACATAAGGAATAGGAATTTGGACATAGTTTTTGTTTGGCTATATAGTGAATGGCATACTTTATAATTTTGTGAGGTGGGGGTAGGAGGGTTATTTTTTATAACTCTCCACCAGCAGTCAGCAGATAAGTTACAGCAATAGAGCAGGCCATGGTGTATGATGATAATTTGTTTTGAAGTTTGAGGTTGGTGCTTATGGCGGTAATGAAGTGAACAAAATTAGAGTGAGAAAAGGGTTGTCACGAATATCAATATGGTCATATTTTGATACATGTTAGTGCTATGAGGTGTGTAGATGAAAATAAAACAAAAATAGTACAATATAAAAAATAAATAAATTAAATATATATATATATATACTCTATTGATGTTGGATATATAGCTATTTGTAGGGAGAGAGGGTATGTATTCTAAAGGGTTAAGTGAATGGAAGGATGTGCTGATCAGTGTTTGCAGCTGTCAGTTTTGGAGAATGAAATTTGTGTGGGAGACTATCTATAAATGGGGGAATGAACCTGGAGTGGGTGGGGTGGGGTGAGGGGCGGGGTGGGAGGGTAACTATCTTCCAAAGGCTACCTTTAGCAGAGGGCTGTGTCAGCTGAGGCTGGTCTGTGAATGTTCTTTAAAGACTGTGGCAAATATACTTTAAAATTCAGCTTTAGCAGAGGGCTGTGTCAATAATTTAGTTAATTGTAGTAATTTTATTTATAGGGGTTAGGGTTAGACTTAGGTTTAGGGGTTAATAACTTTATTATAGTGGCGGCAACATTGGGGATGGCAGATTAGGGGTTAATAAATGTAGGTAGGTGGCAGCGATGTTAGGGCCGGCAGATTAGAGGTTAATAATATTTAACTAGTGTTTGCGATGCGGGAGTGCGGCGGTTTAGGGGTTAATATATTTATTATAGTGGCTGCGATGTCCGGTTTGGCAGATTAGGGGTTAAAAATTATTATTTTAGTGTTTTTGTGATGTTGGGAGGGCCTCGGTTTAGGGGTTAATAGTTGGTTTATGGGTGTTAGTGTACTTTTTAGCACTTTAGTTAAGAGTTTTATGCTACAGCGTTGTAGTGTAAAACTCTTAACTACTGACTTTTAAATGCGGTACCAGGCTTGACAGGAGAGGGTCTACCGCTCACTTTTGGTCAGACTATTAATACTGGCGCTATGCAAGTCCCATTTAAAATATAGGATACGCAATTGACGTAAATGGATTTGCGGTATTTCCGAGTCTGACCAAAAAAGTGAGCGGTACACCTGTACCTTCAAGACTCGTAATAGCAGCGTGCGTTAAAAAGCAGCGTTAGGACCTCTTAACGCTGCTTTTTAACCCTAACGCACAACTCGTAATCTAGGCCACTGTTTTTTACAAAAACTATTCACTGGTCTATTTTACTCCAGTTCCAGACCATTCCAAACTTTTTAAGTAGGTTATAAAAAAAATGTATAATTTGAAGGTAAACATAGAATTCTTTATTGTCTAGGTTGAATTCTTGTTTTAAGTCTGCAAAGGGTTTAATCTCTGTTGACTCTTGGTTGATAATTTGAGATATAAATGAAAGACCATTTCGTTTCCAATTTTTAAATGCTTTACTATTCAGACCTTCTGTAAAATCTGGGTTACCTTCTATTGTTAAATATTTAGAGATCTGGGAGCCAACTGCCGAAGCAACCAGAAGCATATCTATTGAGCTCCCGGGCCATATTCTAAAAACTATCAATAAACTGCTTCTTTTGAGCATTATCCTAAACTATACGGATGGGTGAGAAACTATAGTCCACCTGGTAATTACTGAATCCCTGATCTGAAAGGAAACCTGAAGCGGCAACAGTGATTAATAACAGCCACAGAGGCGAGCTGTCGCGCTAACATGGAAGTGCTGCAATTGTGGGAGCTGAAGATTCAGCAACTTTTGGAGAATCATTATCGTAGCCTGGCTGACGATATATTATCACTACTAAAGTGTATATCGCAGCCGCATAAAAAAGAGACTAAGACTGCTGCCCAGCAATCAATCACATCTAGAACCCCAGGCACTCAAGCGGGCGGCGCTACAAGCAAGATGGCGGAGAATAGAGCAGTGCTACTACAGGCCCCTTCTACACAAGGCGCTCATCTTCAGTTCAACGAAATACTGAACCACGGGAGACAGCGTGAAAGTGATCCCCACACTGAGGAGTCAGGTATTCGTGGACAAGGTTCACCACTTGCAGATCCTGTGACTCCTTCAGTGCAACTATCATTGCCTAGAGCAACTCGCAATTCACAGCATATTGAGACTGACCGTAGAGTGATGTCTGGGCCACGCCATGCACATGAAGGAGACCTGACTTCAGCGACGTGCGCTGCAATGAGCGGAGTAAACATAGCACGATATCTGCAAAAGGATAGCCCACCTCAGCCCGGTCAAGTAAAGTCTAGTAAGCTTAGGCCAGACTCAGTGAGAATATCGCCGCCGGAATCTGTCTCACTTACTGTCAACGCTTGGGCTGAAACGGGGCCGCACATTGATGCTCTGATTGCGGTCTACATGATATCACTACCATCTAGGGCATACGCTGCAGGAGAGAGTGGAGACCGGGTGGGCAGATTAGAAGCAGGCATAGACTGGGAGATGGGATGTGCTCCTAAACTGTCAGAGGCCATGGAATCTGTCATGTATATCCCTTTAAATCCTGTATCTGAACCCTATAAAAGTCTCCTCCCCCAACCTCTCTTTGCTTAGTATTGTCTTCTGTTACCTGGATCACATTAAATACTGTCTAAGTAGTTCAGCTAAGCCTCCACTTAATTTACCATCTCTCCTTTGTCAGCTGTAACCTGGAAAACAACCACTGCTGCAGCATTAAGCTCTCTCTGCCCTGACAGTCTGAAGTAAGAGCTTCTGTTAAGGTAATCTTTACCTCTCCTTTCACAGGGAAATTCCTGGATACCCTGTTGGAATTGTAAGTTTTACCTTCCTTACTGGCACCTCCTCCTGCTCTCCAGCACTTCCTGACTCAGTCTGCAAGCTGTTACACAGAAACGGATTTCACAGCACCTCTCTCTGTCTCTCATCACACTGTAGCTGCCAAACGAACTGCAACTCCTGGGGTGAGATTACTTTAAACTTGTTTTCTAAAACTCTGCACATTTGCCTTGCAAGACTTGATTTATATATTGCCTGCATTCTCTAGACATTCCTGTAATTAATCCTGAACTTGCTGCATCTGTTTATAAAGAGACTGCACCATTGTTTCTGATATCCATATTAACTGGAATACAAATAATCTGCAATATTGAGTGTGATTGATTCATTTTATCCTGTCTGTTGATAACTTTGCTACACTGGGAGTGTTTGTTATACCTTGCTATTTGGAGTGGTTACAGCTCAAAGCACCAATATTTAAAGAGACAGTTTGCAATCTCTGCAACACATTGCTGCTATTCCCTTTTGGGCCCTCAGTCTATGAGCAGAACAGGGATTATTTTATTAATTCCGCTATTTTGTGAGACTGAGTGGAACTTGAACCTAATTCCCAATTCTTAATAGAGTCCAGGTATTACAAAATACTAAGCCTTAAAAGGAATTATAATGGAAATAGCAGACCTTACAAATAAGGTGAATGCTCTCACTCAGAATATGGATCTCTTAATACAGGGGATAAGAGAGATCCAATCTGAGAATCAATATTTACGTACTGTAATCAGAGATCATATTGATAAAAGACCTTCAGTATCTGAGACTCAGCCTGAACCTCAGGTTTGTCCCCCTGAAAGGTTCACAGGTGATAGGAACTCTTTCAGGGAGTTTAAAAACTCCTGTTTGTTATATTTTTCACTCAAACCTAAAACATATCCCACTGATCGTATCAAGGTTCTTACCGTGATATCATATCTTAAAGGGGAACCTAAAACTTGGGCTACTAATTTTTTCGAAACCAATGATCCAGTGTTGGATTCACTTCAGTTGTTCTTTGATAAAATGTCTTTTCTCTATGAAGACAAGAACAAACAGAGCACCGCTGAGATAGCCCTTAAAGCTCTAAAACAGAACAAACACCCTGCTGAAGATTACATTTCAGATTTTAAAAGATGGGCACCTGACACCCTCTGGAATGAGGCAGCTCTATTTTTCCAGTTTCGCCAAGGGTTATCAGATCTAATAAAGGATGAACTAGCCCGGGGTTCTATGCCAACCACTCTGGATGCCCTTATGACCCAAGTGGTTACTATTGATCGCCGTCTAAGAGAGCGCAGACATGAAAAAGCTCCCACAGAACATACTTGGAAAAGGCCTTCCACATCTGCTTATCCAAACCCCACTCTACGTTTGGATGAACCAATGGAAGTGGCCTTTACTAAAGGACCACTTTCCGCTGAAGAGAAAAATAGAAGAAGGATAAACAATTTATGTTTATATTGTGCAGCAAAGACACATTCTGTCAAAGAATGCCCAAGTCTTCTTAAACAGAAGGGTAAGAGAAATTCTAGTAACATTATCTGTACAAATAGCACATTTTCTAATACTCGTAATCTCTCTGTTACTCTACAGTGGGAAACCCAAAGAATACAGACCCAAGCAATTATTGACTCTGGAACTTTTGGTAATTTAATAGATAAGTCTTTCACAGAGTTGTATGATATTCCATTAATAAAAAGAGGTGATTCACTTGCCATCCGTGTTATAGATGGTTCTTTTATTTCATCTGGGCCAATCACTCACCATACCACACCTCTTCTAATGACCACTACTTCAGGTCATAGGGAACATGTTACCTTTGATGTTATAGCCTCTCCTCTTTTTCCTATTGTACTAGGCTTACGGTGGTTACAAACACACGAACCACATATTGTGTGGAATACTTCAGAGGTAAACTTTGTTTCTGAGTATTGCACTAACACTTGTTTTACATCCACACATATTCTTCAGACCACGTCAGAACAACATCTTATTCCTGACTGTTATTCTGACTACTCAGATGTATTTGATAAAGTAGAAGCAGAGAGGTTACCACCTCATAGATCATATGACTGCCCAATAGAGCTCCTACCAGGTTCTGATATTCCTTATGGGCATATATATCCACTGTCAGAACCAGAGCTAGTGCATTTAAAACAATACCTTGATGATAACCTAAGAAAGGGCTTTATTAGGCCCTCTACGTCACCCGCTGGGGCAGGTATGTTTTTTGTTCGTAATAAAGACGACACCTTAAGACCTATAATTGACTATAGGGAACTGAACAAACGAACCAAGAAAAACAGATACCCGCTACCCCTCATACCTGAAATAATAGAACGACTTCAGGCAGCTACGATATTTACAAAACTTGACCTAAGAGGGGCATACAATTTAATAAGAGTAAAAGCTGGACATGAATGGCTGACCGCGTTTAGAACAAGATATGGATTGTTTGAGTATACGGTCATGCCGTTTGGGCTATGTAATGCCCCAGCGACATTTCAGAGTTTCATCAATGACTTGTTTCGTGACCTTTTGGATGTGTATATGATTGTGTACCTTGATGACATACTCATTTACTCTAAAACATTAGACCAACACATATCACATGTTAGAACTGTGTTACAGCGACTGAGACAAAACTCATTGTTTGCCAAACCAGAAAAATGTATCTTTAATACTGATACTATCTCTTTCTTGGGATACTATATATCTCCTCAGGGCATACAGATGGAGAATAAAAAGGTAGAGGCTATAGCATCATGGCCCATTCCCAAAACTAAGAAAGATGTACAGTGTTTTATTGGATTTTTGAACTTTTATAGAAAATTCATAAAAAAATTCTCTCTAATAGCTAAACCCTTAACTGCTCTCACAGGTTCCCATACTCCATTTTTATGGACATCACAGGCTAATACAGCATTTAATAAATTAAAGAAAGCTTTTACTACAGCACCTATCCTTAAATTTCCTGATCCCCAATTACAATATGTCTTGGAAGTGGACGCGTCAGATTATGCCTTGGGAGCTATTTTGTCCCAACGTATGTCTCCTAAAGATCCTCTTCACCCAGTTGGATTTTTCTCAAGAATTATGACCAGTTCTGAAGTCAACTATCCGATTGGTGAGAAAGAGCTCTTGGCAATTAAGAGCTCACTAGAATTTTGGAGACACCTACTTGAGGGCACCAAATATCCTATACTAATTTACACGGACCACAAAAACCTAGAGTATCTAAAAACTAATAAGACCTTGTCTGCACGCCAGATTAGATGGAATTTGTTCTTCTCCAGGTTTGATTATAATATCACATTCCGTCCTGGAAGTAAAAACGGAAAGGCCGATTCTCTGTCGAGGAAAGATCCAAGACCCACCTTTGCTGTTCCCGAGTCAACCGTAATACCTCAAGAGAGGTTCATTGCTTTAAGTATCGATTCTTCAACTCAGTTAAGACTAGCCCAACAACAAGATCAAGATCTGCCTACTAGCATCCTTGAGAAAGGTAAAGATGACCTATATTATCACCAAGGAAAGGTATATGTACCTTTACAACTTCGTACTGAAATACTCAATTCAACACATAACTCAATTGTATCTGGACATCCTGGTATACATAAAACAATTGAATTACTTAGACGAGACTTCTGGTGGCCTGCTATGAATTCTGATGTTACTAACTTCATTAAGTCCTGTGATACCTGTGCCAAAGTCAAAAATGACAGAGCACATCCTTATGGTTTCCTCATGCCTCTACCCATACCAAATAAACCATGGAAGGATATTGCAATGGATTTCATTGTAGAATTACCTCCGTCAAACAACCATAGTTGTATAATGGTTGTAGTGGACTTATTTACAAAGATGGCACATTTTCTCCCATCACATTCGCTACCCACTGCTTCAGAAACTGCTCAACTTTTTCTCACACATATTGTCAGATTACATGGTCTTCCGGATACCATCACTTCAGATAGGGGTTCACAATTTACCTCCAAGTTCTGGACCCAGCTTTGCCACATTCTAAAAATTCAACCTCGGCTCAGCACTTCCTATCATCCCCAGACAAACGGCCAGACCGAGAGAACAAATCAGACTCTCGAACAGTATTTAAGGTGCTATTGCACTCAACTACAAGATAATTGGTTTTCTCTTTTACCCACGGCTGAATTCGCTTTCAACAATACATTAAATTCATCAACTAAGATGTCCCCATTCTACGCTAATTATGGTTTTCATCCCCGATTTCATCTATATCCCAGAGAAGAGAGTACTTCCCCATTGGTTAATGACATGTTGAATGAACTAGCTCAACATTTTACTGTGATTCAAGACAATCTGAAGACCGCTCAAGCCCACCAAAAGGTTTATTATGATCTACGAAGGCGTGTCTCTCCATCTTATCAGGTGGGTGATTTTGTTTGGCTTTCCACTAAACATTTAAGACTCAAGTATCCTTCAAGAAAACTCGGAGCCCTCTATATTGGTCCTTTTTCCATTGTTAAAATTATGAATCCTAATGCTGTAACTTTGGATTTGCCTGAAACTCTACCGATACATCCTTCATTCCATGTATCCCTTCTCAAACCTTATACTTCTGACAAGCCTCCAGTTACTGGTTCAGCTTTCACACCTACTTATACCATTGAACCTGAGTATGAAATTCATTCCATTTTGGATTCCAGATATCATGGTGACACTCTGCAGTATCTTATTCATTGGAAGGGTTATTCTCATGAGGAGGATTCCTGGGAGCCTTCTTCCAACCTCTCTGCTCCTCGAATGGTTTCTTTATTTCACCGCAGGAACCCCGATCGTCCCAGACCCTGAGCCCCAGAGTGGCTCCTTGCAGGGGGGGTTCTGTCATGTATATCCCTTTAAATCCTGTATCTGAACCCTATAAAAGTCTCCTCCCCCAACCTCTCTTTGCTTAGTATTGTCTTCTGTTACCTGGATCACATTAACTACTGTCTAAGTAGTTCAGCTAAGCCTCCACTTAATTTACCATCTCTCCTTTGTCAGCTGTAACCTGGAAAACAACCACTGCTGCAGCATTAAGCTCTCTCTGCCCTGACAGTCTGAAGTAAGAGCTTCTGTTAAGGTAATCTTTACCTCTCCTTTCACAGGCAAATTCCTGGATACCCTGTTGGAATTGTAAGTTTTACCTTCCTTACTGGCACCTCCTCCTGCTCTCCAGCACTTCCTGACTCAGTCTGCAAGCTGTTACACAGAAACGGATTTCACAGCACCTCTCTCTGTCTCTCATCACAATGTAGCTGCCAAACGAACTGCAACTCCTGGGGTGAGATTACTTTAAACTTGTTTTCTAAAACTCTGCACATTTGCCTTGCAAGACTTGATTTATATATTGCCTGCATTCTCTAGACATTCCTGTAATTAATCCTGAACTTGCTGCATCTGTTTATAAAGAGACTGCACCATTGTTTCTGATATCCATATTAACTGGAATACAAATAATCTGCAATATTGAGTGTGATTGATTCATTTTATCCTGTCTGTTGATAACTTTGCTACACTGGGAGTGTTTGTTATACCTTGCTATTTGGAGTGGTTACAGCTCAAAGCACCAATATTTAAAGAGACAGTTTGCAATCTCTGCAACACATTGCTGCTATTCCCTTTTGGGCCCTCAGTCTATGAGCAGAACAGGGATTATTTTATTAATTCCGCTATTTTGTGAGACTGAGTGGAACTTGAACCTAATTCCCAATTCTTAATAGAGTCCAGGTATTACAGAATCACAATGGAGTCTCATCGGTCAGGTAACCCTTAAACCTAAACAGGCGGTAGGAGTTGGCTAAAGCATCAGAGATCCCTGAGGTCACGGACAGTTGAAACCACAAGGTTTTTGAGACTTTCTTTCGTCAATCTTTTTCCTGATATGGTGGTCTTGATACCGCGGCTCGCTGTCAAACAGGATACAATTGAATTTGAGACATTCTACTGTACCTTATGTATATATGCTAAGACGGCCACCAGCTGGACATTCAAGCAGGCCCTTCAGTCTTATTTTTAGTGGTATTAATGCCTGTTCCCCTAGCAGTTTAGCAGTTCAGGATCGTTAACCCATGCATATGCTATATTTAATAATATACTATAGAAATTAACCTGTTTACTGCTATTGTTTGCATTTACTGTATTTTTGCCTGCATTTGTGGTTATTTCAGATCCATAGCTATAGGGGAGTAACATATAATATAACTAATTGTTGTTATCTTATCAGTTTATTAGTTAGCAATTTGAAGAAAACACAACAAAACTACTATATAATTGTATACTAATCAGATCTATCACCCAATATGTTGTTATAGTTCTCTATGCTACATGCTCCAACTTCTTCATTGTGTGCTTCAGTTAGTATGTTATGACTAAACACTAGGTTTTATTGTCTCATCATCTGGGTATACACCAGGACAGTTCACGTACAGTTAAAGTTGCCAGTGTGCCTGTTTTAACTCCTAGTTAGATGTTTAGGTGGCCCCCTGCTGACTTTAGGTCATGATGTATGCATCTTCAATGTAATGTTAATCCTTAGTAATGTTTATTCTGTTATGCCCTTAGGAGCACTTTCATCCTCAATATATACATTTTCCATTTGCTGCCAATTAACCATATTCGTGCTGAGGCCATATCTGCTTAAATACTATATATTTAACTACATGTTGCAATGAATCAACGGTTCATATAACTACTTTGTATAAGTACAATTACAGTTCATAATATGTTGTTTTACATATGTGATAGACTAAAGCATGCATGAATTCTGATGACTGTTATCTGTTCTATATGCTAATGAACATTAATATGTTTTTTTCTATCTTTAGCCAATATTGTCTAGTTTGACGCCTTGCAATGTAAATGTCAGCTTTTGATTTATGCTAATTCTCTATAAGCTAACCGTTAGCTCTATATGAAATTCTATGCAAGAAGGCTGAAATCATTTACCATGGTCATAACTATAGATAAACCTTCCATTTTATAATATTATTCTTTGACAATGCTGAGTTTGATGCCTTGCACTGAATATATTGGATATCTATTCCTACCTGTTAGAATTCTAACTGCTTAATATTTAACCTTATGCCGTTATTGCTATGTATTGTAATTTTTACATGACACCCATTAGTAGGACTCAAGCATATATCATTCTTAGTCCCTTGTTAGCTTTTCTGTCTTATGCATGATCTGTTTTCTTACCAGAACGCCACTCTATATACCTTTAATAATCTATTACATGCTCTTTAGCAGGCCACATAAGAGCATGTTTATTCACCAAGCATATTGGTATTTTGTTTGATCATCTAAGGCTCTATTCAGTCAACTTGCCCTGGGTCTCTCACCCTTAATTGTCCTCTTTGTCTATGGAGGGTATAAAATCTTCAGATAAGGTTAGATTGCCTAATTCATATTCTCAGCATGGCCTAGCAATCACCTTAGCTTCCGCTGTAGTGTAGTACTCCGCTAAGGATAGGGATTAGCACTTTGAGGTACCTTGACCACTTGCTGGATTTAATGTTTTTATGGGGTTTGGCGGTATTCTTGCTATTACTAATTCTAATGTATGCCAGTGTAGCGGGGTATACCTATCTCCTAATAATACCCACTAAATAATTTACAAACAGATCTACTCCTTAGTTATATGCATAATGCTGTTATAATTAACAGAGTAGCCTTATGCCACTATTTAGTTATTCTACCTAGAGTTAAGATACCAATGCGCCCCACTACCCACTCCTAAGTAGACAAATTTCCCAAGACATATCTAATTTATCTTTTTAGCAATCTAGCTCCCCGGCCTACAGTCTCTATGTTTGTGCTCTCCCGGGCCCACTCCTAGTACCTTATGCTACTTACACTTATATATGGCTCCGCCCTCCCACCCCCTTTACCTATACATATAGCGGTGCTTACCCGCTGAATATCCCCCTCCCTTTATATATCTCGGCCAAAGAGTGGCTGATACTTATATTAAACCTCCACAGGCTGATATTTTGGTTTTAGATAATATTTTACTAGAATGTGGAGTTCATACGCTGATAATATAAAATGAAGTTCTATTTTTTTTTTCTCGCCAAAGATATTGTCTATCTTCATAACCAGACTTGAAATGTATTTTTACTTGCTCAATATGCATATTATTTTCTCAATAATGCTTTTGTATAGATAATGTATTTTTCTCTCTGTTGTAACTTTTGCCTTAGGGCGAGTCTTTGTTTTGATGTTATATGCTTTAACTTCAATAAAAAAATAATTTTCAAAAAAAATATTTAGAGATCTCAAATTTGACATCCAACATTATAAATAACTTCTGCCAGGAACGGATTGGTGTGGTAATGATTTTTAATTTTTTTTATTTCTATGGGGAGTTTACGAAGTTTAACGTGGGTAAGTGTATGGAGCATAAAAGGCTTTATCTCTTTTTTCCAAGTCTGGTACTGTATCATAAAAAGTGTCTCCAAAACACTCTACTACTATCCTGGCTAAATTAATTAGATTGTAAATTTCTAGAGGCTAGATTACGAGTTTTGCGTTATGAGGGGTGCGGTGCTAACTTGCACGTTATTGTCACCGCTCACTTACCTACAGCACTGGTATTATAGGTTTTCATAAACCCGGCGTTAACAGGCAAGAAGTAAGCGTAGAGCAAAATTGAGCTCCATACCTCACTCCAATACCAGCGCTGCTTAAGTCAGTGGTGAGCTGGTTATACATGCTCGTGCACGATTTCTCCATAGACATCAATGGGGAGAGCCGGCTGAAAAAAGCCTAACACCTGCAATAAAGCAGCGTAAAGCTCTGTAACGCAGCCCCATTGATTCCCCTATGGGGAAACTAAATTTATGTTACACCTAACACCCTAACATGAACCCCAAGTCTAAACACCCCTAATCTTACACTTATTAACCCCTAATCTGCTGCCCCAACATCGCAGACATCTACATTATACTTATTAACCCCTAATCTGCCACTCCGGACATCGCCGCCACTATAATAAACATATTAACCCCTAAACTGCCGCACTCCCACCTCGCAAACACTAGTTAAATATTATTAATCCCTAATCTGCCGCCCCTAACATCACCGCCACCTACTTTAATTTATTAACCCCTAATCTGCCACCCCTAACATCGCCGCCACCTACCTTAATTTATTAACCCCTAATCTGCTGCCCCCAATGTCGCCGCCACTATACCAAATTTATTAACCCCTAAACCTAAGTCTAACCCTAACCCTAACACCCCCTAACTTAAATATAATTAAAATAAATCTAAATAAAACCTACTATTAATAACTAAATAATTCCTATTTAAAACTAAATACTTACCTGTAAAACCCTAACCTAAAAATAAAACCCACCCAATAAACCCTTAAAAAAACCTAACACTAACCCCTGAAGATCCACTTACAGTTTTGAAGATCGGACATCCATCCTCAACGAAGCCGGGAGAAGTCTTCATCCAAGCGGCAAGAAGTCCTCAACGAAGCTGGGAGAAGTCCTTATCCAAGCCGCCAGAAGTGGTCCTCCAGACGGGCAGAAGTCTTCATCCAGACAGCATCTTCTATCTTCATCCACCCGGCGCGGAGCGGGTCCATCTTCAAGACATCCGTCGCAGAGCATCCTCTTCTATCGAAGTCTTCTTCCCGAATGAAGGTTCCTTTAAGTTATATCATCCAAGATGGTGTCCCTTGAATTCCGATTGACTGATTGGATCAGCCAATAGGATTGAGCTTGCATTCTATTGGCTGATTGGAACACATCTCTACGCAATAATGCAAAAATAGAAATAATCAGTTTAGTAATTACAGGGGCCTTAAATCATTCACTCTAACTGTCATTCTACATTCTTACTACATAAAAAATGTGCATCAAAAAAGACCCAGGTGTCCCAAGGGGCAATACAGTCATCAACACAGCAAATGTGGAGTATGTTTTGTAAAGTTCTCCTGATATCAAGTGACTTCCACAGTTTTTATAAGTTTTACCACTCGTTAGGCAGTTATATATTTTTTGCTACAAATCTCTGACTTTTCTACGTTTTTGCCACTGTCAGTTGTACACAAAGTTAGTATCTAAAGTTCTCATATACACAGTAGCAAAGCTACAATGCCTTCAGGACTATCCTGGCAGTTAAATACCCCTCCAGTGGCGCTTCCTCTCTCAACAGCAATCACTTATCTTGCGACCGCTGCTTCTTATTTTCCGTTTCAGGAGGACCAGAAACGATTGGCGTAGAATGCAGCATCCACTGCTTTATAAATCTACCCCTTTATCTTTAAGCATACAATGCAGTTGCAGTTCAATACTTGCGGTTCGCTCTTTCACAAGCCATCTCATGTTACATATTCTCCATGTCGTTTTTGGGTGTAAATCACTGTTGCTGTTGTGATCTTAGCACACCATCCAACGTGTATCTGCCCTTAGGTGATGACGTCAAAAGGACTCGCGTTTCGGGAATCCGCCCTTTCTCATACATAGATTATAGTTTATTCCTTTGTTACCCAAACCCCCAGGAGTCAGTATGAGACATTAAAGAGGCAAATTTAATGTCCTTACTGTTATCTTGTTGAACATGGGATAAATATATCTTATGCCACTCCAGGCACATGAACCTTGTTTCACTATTTATTATTGCCCATCTGACTCGTGTATGAAACACTGAGGGGCCGAATTATCAAGCTTCTCCATAACTTGTCCGCCTGCTCTGAGGCAGCGGACAGAAACTAACTTGATCGAATACGATCGGGTTGATTGACACCCACAGCTAGCGGCTGATTGGCCACAAATCTGTAGGGGGCGGTATTGCACAAGCAGTTCTGGTGAACTGCTTGTGCATTGATAAATGCTGACAGCATATGCTGTCGGCATTTATTGATGTGCAGCGGACATGATACGCTACTTCGTATGATGTCCGCTCCCATTTTGATAAATATGCCACTGAGGATTAAACGTTATACGAAAAATATCTGTTGATCTTCCTACTATTAAAGGATTACTTTCTGTTATAATTTTTAAGCTAAACAACTAACATATTAAAGTTAATAAACATTAATTAAAACCTACTGACCTATATTTTCTCCAAAAAGAAGTTTCATAACGTTCTAAAAGTTATATCTTTTATTCGCCGATGATGTCACGTTATCCTGCCCACTATTTTCAGCACTGCTTGTTCAAAATACTTAAACCAATACCTTTGTGTTTAAAGCGCCATTTTGAAACCTAGGTATTGTAAGCGGATTGGTACAGAGCAAAGGATACCCATGGAGTGGGTTTGGAAAACAATTAAATTTGCAGACAAGATTTCTGATATACGGTAGAGATATGTTAATGAAATGCTATTGATAAAAAGCGTATTTGGGGTAGTTAGTTAGTAACAGGCATAGAAAATATTTACTTACAGTGTCCCTTTAACTGTAATGTCAGTATACAGTACTGAGGGTTAATTTCCAGCCTAATGTCTTATATACACCAGCATTAATGTATTATATTAACTGGATGATAGGTACCCCCTACTAATGCACACTGACTGATTGGTACAACTCACAGACAACTCACAGACCTCTATTTTGTGGGGGAAAAAAAGCAAAAAGCTGCATAACATTATGAAATCATTTTATATAAAACAAAGAAAATATTGACTTTTATGTCCTTTTATGTAATGCATGTGACATATTTTGTACATGTTCTGTGCAATTCTATAAATTATACTATTTACAACCATCAGATATGGTAAGTCGAAATGGGCGAATGTTTTGCAACATTCGTGAAAAAAATTAAACTAACAAATTTACGGCTAGATTTAGAGTTTGGCGTTAGCCGTCAAAACCAGCGTTAGAGGCTCCTAACGCTGGTTTTGGGCTACCGCTGGTATTTAGAGTCAGTCAGGAAAGGGTCTAACACTCACTTTGCAGCCGTGACTTTTCCATACCGCAGATCCCCCTACGCCATTTGCGTATCCTATCTTTTTAAAGGGATCTTTCTAACGCCGGTATTTAGAATCTTGGCTGAAGTGAGCGTTAGAAATCTAACGACAAAACTCCAGCCGCAGAAAAAAGTCAGGAGTTAAGTGCTTTCTGGGCTAACGCCGGTTCATAAAGCTCTTAACTACTGTGCTCTAAAGTACACTAACACCCATAAACTACCTATGTACCCCTAAACCGAGGTCCCCCGATATCGCCGCCACTCTATTAAAATTTTTTAACCCCTAATCTGCCGACCGCACGCCGCCGCCACCTACGTTATCCCTATGTACCCCTAATCTGCTGCCCCTAACACCGCCGACCCCTATATTATATTTATTAACCCCTAATCTGCCGCCCCCAACGTCGCCTCCACCTACCTACAATTATTAACCCCTAATCTGCCGACCGGACCTCACCGCTACTATAATAAAGTTATTAACCCCTAATCCGCCTCACTTCCGCCTCAATAACCCTATAATAAATAGTATTAACCCCTAATCTGTCCTTCCTAACATCGCCGACACTTAACTTCAAGTATTAACCCCTAATATGCCGACCGGACCTCGCCGCTACTCTAATAAATGTATTAACCCCTAAAGCTAAGTCTAACCCTAACACTAACACCCCCCTAAGTTAAATATAATTTAAATCTAACAAAATAAATTAACTCTTATTAAATAAATTATTCCTATTTAAAGCTAAATACTTACCTGTAAAATAAACTCTAATATAGCTACAATATAAATTATAATTATATTGTAGCTATATTAGGATTTATATTTATTTTACAGGCAACTTTGCATTTATTTTAACCAGGTACAATAGCTATTAAATAGTTATTAACTATTTAATAGTTACCTAGTTAAAATAATTACAAAATTACCTGTAAAATAAATCCTAACCTAAGTTACAATTAAACCTAACACTACACTATCAATAAATTAATTAAATAAAATACCTACAATTATCTACAATTAAACCTAACACTACACTATCAATAAATTAATTAAATACAATACCTACAAATAAATACAATTAAATAAACTAACTAAAGTACAAAAAATAAAAAAGAACTAAGTTACAAAAAATAAAAAAATATTTACAAACATTAGAAAAATATTACAACAATTTTAAACTAATTACACCTACTCTAAGCCCCCTAATAAAATAACAAAGCCCCCAAAATAAAAAAATGCCCTACCCTATTCTAAATTTAAAAAGTTCAAAGCTCTTTTACCTTACCAGCCCTTAAAAGGGCTTTTTGCGGGGCATGCCCCAAAGAAAACTGCTCTTTTGCCTGTAAAAGAAAAATTCAACCCCCCCAACATTAAAACCCACCACCCACATACCCCTAATCTAACCCAAACCCCCCTTAAATAAACCTAACACTACCCCCCTGAAGATCATCCTACCTTGAGTCGTCTTCACTCAGCCGAGCCACCGATGGAACTGAAGAGGAGATCCGGAGCGGCAGAAGTGATCCTCCAAGGGGCGCTGAAGAAGTCTTCCATCCGATGAAGTCATCATCCAGGTGGCGCTGAAGAAATCTTCCATCCGATGAAGTCATCATCCAGGCGGCGCTGAAGAAATCTTCCATCCGGGCGATGTCATCTTCCAAGCGGGGTCTTCAATCTTCTTCTTCAGGATCCATCTTCATTCCGCCGACGCAGAACATCCTTCTTCCCCGACGGACTACCAACGAATGAAGGCTCCTTTAAGGGACGTCATCCAAGATGGCGTCCCTCGAATTCCGATTGGCTGATAGGATTCTATCAGCCAATCGGAATTAAGGTAGAAAAATTCGGATTGGCTGATGGAATCAGCCAATCAGATTCAAGTTCAATACGATTGGCTGATCCAATCAGCCAATCAGATTGAGCTTGCATTCGGAACAGCCAATAGAATGCGAGCTCAATCTGAGTGGCTGATTGGATCAGTCAATCGGATTGAACTTGAATCTGATTGGCTGATTCCATCAGCCAATCAGAATTTTCCTACCTTAATTCCGATTGGCTGATAGAATCCTATCAGCCAATCGGAATTCGAGGGACGCCATCTTGGATGACGTCCCTTAAAGGAACCGTCATTCGTCGGGAAGTCGTCGGTAAAGATGGATGTTCTGCGTCGGCGGAATGAACATGGATCCGGAAGAAAGAAGATTGAAGATGCCGCTTGATAGAAGACTTCAGCCGGATCATGGACCTCTTCAGCTCCCGCTTGGATCAAGACTTCAGCCGGATCATGGACCTCTTCAGCTCCCACTTGGATCAAGACTTCAGCCGGATCATGGACATCTTCAGCCCCCGCTTGGGCTTGGATGAAGACTTCGGAGGCTCTTCTGGACCGATCGGTGAACCCGGTGTGGTGAAGACAAGGTAGGGAGATCTTCAGGGGCTTAGTGTTAGGTTTATTTAAGGGGGGTTTGGGTTAGATTAGGGGTATGTGGGTGGTGGGTTGTAATGTTGAGGGGGGGGTATGTTTTTTTTTTACAGGCAAAAGAGTTGAATTCTTTGGGGCATGCCCCGCAAAAGGCCCTTTTCAGGGCTGGTAAGGTAAAAGAGCTTTTCTATTTTAATTTTAGAATAGGGTAGGGCATTTTTTTATTTTGGGGGTCTTTGTTATTTTATTAGGGGGCTTAGAGTAGGTGTAATTAGTTTAAAATTGTTGTAATATTTTTCTAATGTTTGTAAATATTTTTTTATTTTTTGTAACTTAGTTCTTTTTTATTGTTTGTACTTTAGTTAGTTTATTTAATTGTATTTATTTGTAGGTATTGTATTTAATTAATTTATTGATAGTGTAGTGTTAGGTTTAATTGTAGGTATTTCATTTAATTAATTTATTGATAGTGTAGTGTTAGGTTTAATTGTAACTTAGGTTAGGATTTATTTTACAGGTAATTTTGTAATTATTTTAACTAGGTAACAATCAGCCAATCGGATTGAACTTGAATCTGATTGGCTGATTCAATCAGCCAATCAGATTTTTCTACCTTAATTCCGATTGGCTGATAGAATCCTATCAGCCAATCGGAATTCGACGGACGCCATCTTGGATGACGTCCTTTAAAGGTACCTCATTCGTCGTTCAGTCGTCGGCCGGGATGGAGGCTCCGCGTCGGAGGAGCGAAGAAAGAAGATTGAAGATGCCGCTTGATGGAAGATGTTGTCGGATGGAAGAAGACTTTGCTGCTGCTTGGATGAAGACATCGCCGGGATGAAGACTTCTTCTTTGCCGCTTGGATAAAGACATCGCCCGGATTGGATGAGGAGTTCGGCCCGGTTGGGTGAAGACAAGGTAGGGAGATCTTCAGGGGGGTAGTGTTAGGTTTTTTAAGGGGGGTTTGGGTGGGTTTAGAATAGGGGAATGTGGGTGGTGGGTTGTAATGTTGGGGGGTGGTATTGTGGTTTTTTTTCAGGCAAAAGAGCACTTTTCTTTGGGGCATGCCCCGCAAAAGGCCCTTTTAATGGCTGGTAAGGTAAAAGAGCTTTGAACTTTTTTAATTTAGAATAGGGTAGGGAATTTTTTTTATTTTGGGGGGCTTTATTATTTTATTAGGGGGCTTAGAATAGGTGTGATTAGCTAAAAATCTTGTAATCTTTTTTTTATTTTTTGTAATTTAATTTAGTTTATTTAATTGTATTTTTAGATATTTGTAGTTTATTTAATTTATTGATAGTGTAGGTGTATTTGTAAGGTTAGGATTTATTTTACAGGTAATTGGGTAATTATTTTAACTAGGTAGCTATTAAATAGTTAATAACTATTTAATAGCTATTTAATAGCTATTATACCTAGTTAAAATAATTAACAATTTACCTGTAAAATAAATATAAACCCTAACATAGCTACAATGTAATTATTAATTATATTGTAGCTATCTTAGGGTTTATTTTATAGGTAAGTATTTAGATTTAAATAGGAATATTTTAGTTTATAATATGAATTAGATTTATTTAATAAGAATTTAGTTAGGGGTGTTAGGGTTAGATAGAGTTAATATAGTTAATATAAATACTATAGTAACTATATTAACTATATTAACCCTAATATAATTAGGGTTAATATAGTTAATATATATAATGTAATAACTATATTAACTATAATATACTTAGGGTTAATATAGATAATATAGCTGGCGGTGGGGTAGGTAGATTAAATTAGGGGTTAATAATTTTAATATAGATGGCGGCGGTGTAAGGGGCTTACATTAGGGGTTAATACTATTAATATAGGTGGCGGCGGTGTAGGGAGGGCAGGTTATAGGGCAAAAGAGCTGTTTACTTTGGGGCAAAGCCCCGCAAAAGGCCCTTTTAAGGGCTGGTAATAGAACTTATTACTTTAGGGATATTAGATTAGGGGTTAATAATATTAATATAGCTGGCGGCAGTATAGGGGGATTAGATTAGGGGTTAATAATTTTTATATAGGTGGCGGCGGTGTAAGGGGTTCACATTAGGGGATAGATAAGGTAGATGGCGGCGGTTTTAGGGGTTCACATTAGAGGATAGATAAGGTAGATGGCGGCGGTTTTAGGGGTTCACATTAGGGGATAGATCAGTTAGATGGTGGCGGTTTTAGGGGCTCACAGTAGGGGGTTAGTTTATGTAGATGGCGGCGGGGTCCGGGAGCGGCGGTTTAGGGGTTAAATACTTTATTAGGGATTGCGGCGGGGATCGCGATTGACAGGTAGATAGACATTGCGCATGCGTTAGGTGTTTATTTAGCAGGTAGTTTAGGTATTTACGGGGCTCCAATAGTCAGCGTAAGGCTTCTTACGGCTGCTTTTTGTGGCGAGGTGAAAATGGAGTAAGATTTCTCCATTTTCACCACGTAAGTCCTTACGCTGTATATTGGATACCAAACTGCGCGGGTTTGGTATACCTGCCTATGGCCCAAAAAACTACGGGCAATGGCAGAAATATACGGGCGTAACTTCTAGGTTACGCCGTATATAGGATACCAAACCCGCACAGATTTTGGCGTCGCCAGGCTTTTGCGGGCGACGATTTATATCGGATCGAGCCCCTGAAAAGTATTTGTTAAATCAAATGTTACATTCCAAATTTCAAATGTTGATATTCAATCCAATTATGAACATTCAAAAAAGGAAAAGAATATTTGAAAAATGGAAATAACATTTGATAACCAAAATTTTAATGGATTTTTATTCTTATCAACATTCGATTGTCCAAAATGAATGTCCACAGGACTATTTGTTCTATTAAATGAAGTACACTTTTAGCACATTCACCCATCCCTAGTGGCAGGGTGTATTAAAGGGAAATTAAACACTAATAAATGATAGATAAAATTAGACTTAGCTTTAGGGGTTAATACATTTATTATAGTAGCGGCGAGGTCCGGTCGGCAGATTAAGGGTTAATACTTGAAGTTAGATGGCGACGATGTTAGGGAGGGCAGATTAGGGGTTAATGCTATTTATTATAGTGTTTGCGAGGCGGGAGTGCGGTGGTTTAGGGGTTAATACATTTATTAGATTAGCGGCAAGGTCCGGTCGCCAGATTAGGGGTTAATAAGTGTAGGTAGGTAGCGGCGTCGTTGGGGGGGGGCAGATTAGGGGTTAATAAATATTATGTAGGTGTCGGCGATGTTAGGGGCAGCAGATTACGGGTTCATAGGGATAATGTAGGTGGCGGTGGTGTGCGGTCGGCAGATTAGGGGATAAAAATATTTATTATAGTGGCAGCGATGTGGGGGGGCCTCGGTTTAGGGGTACATAGGTAGTTTATGGGTGTTAGTGTACTTTAGAGCACAGTAGTTAAGAGCTTTATAAACCGGCGTTAGCCCAGAAAGCTCTTAACTACTGACTTTTTTCTGCAGCTGGAGTTTTGTCGGTAGAGTTCTAACGCTCACTTCAGCCAAGACTCTAAATACCAGCGTTAGGCAGATCCAATTGAAAAGATAGGATACGCAATTGGCGTAAGGGGATCTGCGGTATGGAAAAGTCACGGCTTGAAAGTGAGCGTTAGACCCATTCTTGTCTGACTCTAAATACCAGCGGCCGACCAAAACCAGCGTTAGGACCCCTTAACGCTGCTTTTGACGGCTAACGCAGAACTCTAAATCTAGGCGAATGTGTTTAATATCCCTTTAATACAATAGAGCACATTTTAACTGCCTTTAATGTACCCAGACTAGATATTCCATGACATACATATCTTATAAAATAGTACACAATAAATATAAATAGTGTCTGCAATACACAATAAATAGTGTCTGCACTGAATCAAAAGACTGAATTATTGATTTCAGCTCTTAAATATAAAACCACATACACTGCAGATGGAGATGAGCAAATACTTTTCCAAAATACCATTTGTTACGCTCACAATTTTAGCCTACGTTTGTGTTTATGTGGAAAGTTTACGCAATTCAAACTCTACAGTACATCTGGGTTTGTTATTTCTGAAATACTGACCTCATATTTATATTTTGTTCTGCTTTTGATCTACAGGAAGAAAGCATGTGTGTTGTGTCCTTGCTTCAATTATATAATGTGTATACACAAGTCCGTGAGACTGTGACAATAATGTGTGCCATTATATTGTATATATCTATATACTGTACAGAATTATGTGATCAACAAAATGTTTCATATACATAGCGGCACACAATGACACATGCTGAACATCGGCTCATATTGGACATGCTGGTGAAAAATGCTGCTAGGCAGGAAACCTGTACACCATGTTTGTGGGCAGTGATGCAGCATCCCTGCTGTCGTGCAACCAATTATGCAAAAGCAGGACATGACAATCATCCAAATGGACCGTTTGGGATGTTTTTACGCCGCCTCCTCGGAGCATAAGTGAACCAGTTCCACAAATGCACGAAAACAGCATCCACAGCTTCATAAATGTGGACCATTGTGTTTCAGTAATTTGCCATTCACATATATTATTCAGTGTACGCATTTATATAAACCATAATATATATATACATGTACAATATATACAGTATAACATCATATATACGGTTCTTACAGGTACAATGACCTCTAAAATCAAAGGAAAATACCCAACTCAGTAATTTGTATGTATTTAAACCAATAATAAAAGTACATTTTACACACAATATATATATATATATGAGATAGATATGAGCATACAAAAAAAAAGCATATATATATAAAGTAAAATAGTAGAGCCTATTGTCCAAAAAACAGAGATTGAATCATTTAATTCATGATTGCCCAGGTGTCAGGTAAGTTATACACACACCTGTAACAATTAGAATGTAAGCAGAAGCTATAACACTTATATTGTACAAATTGCAGCCATCTCAACATTTATATATATGGGACGATTTATCAAGCTCCGTAAGGAGCTTGTGGGCCCGTGTTTCTGGCGAGTATTCAGACTCGCCAGAAACAGCAGTTATGAAGCATCGGCCACAAAGACCGCTGCTCCATAACCTTGTCCTCCTGCTCTGAGCAGGCGGACAGGAATCGCCAGAATTCAACCCGATCGAGTACGATCAGGTTGATTGACCCCCCCTGCTGGTGTAATGCTGCTGGTGCAATGATGAATACGGAGAGCGTATTGCTGTTCGCATTCATTGAGGTCTTGCGGACCTGATCCGCACTGTCGGATCAGGTCCGCAAGACCTTTAGTAAATAGGCCTCAAAATGTATGGTTTCTAAGTATTTATTTACAGAAACTTTAACTAATGGGGTATATTAGACATGTGCGGTTCGTTTCGGATTAATTCGGAAATTCGGTAAATTCGGTAAATTCGGAGATTCGGATCGATTCGGATTTCCGAATTAAAATACTTCCGAATCTACCGAATGAATCCAAAATAGCTGCCGTATCTCCGAATAAATCCGAATTAGCTCGTTAAAATTCGGCATTTCCCCATAGGAAACAATGGGAGTTTCGGCTGAAAAAAAACTAACACCGCAGCCCCATTGTTTCCTATGGGGAAACACTAAGTCTGCACCTAACACCCTAACATGTACCCCGAGTCTCTAAACACCCCTAATCTAACATTTATTAACCCCTAATCTGCCGCCCCCGCTATCGCTGACACCTGCATTATTTTATTAACCCCTAATCTGCCGACCGAATATCGCCGACCCCTACATTATAGTTATTAACCCCTAATCTGCCCCCCCCAACGTCGCCGCAATCCTAACTACAAGTATTAACCCCTAATCTGCCGACCCGATATCACCGCCGCCTACATTATAGCTATTAACCCCTAATCTGGTGTCCCTAACACCGCCGACCCCTACATTATAGTTATTAACCCCTAATATGCCCCCCCCCCAACGTCGCCGCAATCTAACTACAAGTATTAACCCCTAATCTGCCGACCCGATATCGCTGCCGCCTACATTATAGCTATTAACCCCTAATCTGCTGTCCCTAACACCGCCGACCCCTACATTATAGTTATTAACCCCTAATCTGCCCCCCCCCAACGTCGCCGCAATCTAACTACAAGTATTAACCCCTAATCTGCCGACCCGATATCGCCGCCGCCTACATTATAACTATTAACCCCTAATCTGGTGTCCCTAACACCGCCGACCCCTACATTATAGTTATTAACCCCTAATCTGCCTCCCCCCAACGTCGCCACAATCTAACTACAAGTATTAACCCCTAATCTGCCGACCGCAAATCGCCGCCACTATAATAAATGTATTAACCCCTAAACCGCCGCACTCCCGCCTCGCAAACACTATAATACATTTTATTAACCCCTAATCTGCCCTCCCTAACATCGCCGCCACCTACCTACAATTATTAACCCCTAATATCCCGCCCCCAACGTCGCCGCTACTATAATAAGGTTATTAACCCCTAAACCTAAATCTAACCCTAACACTAACAACCCCTAACTTAAATATAATTTAAATAAAACGAAATAAGTTTACTATAGTTAAATAAATGAATCCTATTTAAAACTAAAGACTTACCTGTAAAATAAACCCTAAGATAGCTGCAATATAACTAATAGTTACATTGTAGCTATTTTAGGATTTATTTTTATTTTACAGGCAACTTTGTATTTATTTTAACTAGGTACAATAGTTATTAAATAGTTATTAACTATTTAATAACTACCTAGCTAAAATAAATACAAATTTACCTGTAAAATAAATCCTAACCTAAGTTACAATTACACCTAACACTACACTATCATTAAATTAACTAAATAAATGAATCCTATATAAAACTAAAGACTTACCTGTAAAATAAACCCCAATATAGCTGCAATATAACTAATAGTTACATTGTAGCTATTTTAGCATTTATATTTATTGTACAGGCAACTTTGTATTAATTTTAACTAGGTTCAATAGCTATTAAATAGATATTGACTATTTAATAGCTACCTAGTTAAAATAATTACAAAATTACCTGTAAAATAAATCCTAACCTAAGTTACAATTAAACCTAACACTACACTATCATTAAATAAATTAACTACAAGTACCTACAATTAAATACAATTAAAAAAACTAAACTAAAGTACAACCCCCCCACTAAATTACAAAAAATAAAAAAATATTACAAGAATTTTAAACTAATTACACCTAATCTAAGCCCCCTAATAAAATAACAAAGCCCCCCAAAATAAAAAAATGCCCTAACCTATACTAAATTACAAAAGTTAACAGCTCTATTACCTTACCAGCCCTGAACAGGGCCCTTTGCGGGGCATGCCCCAAAGAAAACAGCTCTTTTGCCTGTAAAAAAAAAACACAATCCCCCCCCACATTACAACCCACCACCCACATACCCCTACTCTAACCCAAACCCCCCTTAAATAAACCTAACACTACCCCCCTGAAGATCTCCCTACCTTGAGTCGTGTTCACCCAGCCGGGCCGAAGTCTTCATCCGATGGGGCAGAAGAGGACATCCAGACCGGCAGAAGTCTTCATCCAAGCGGGGCAAGAAGAGGTCTTCCATCCATCAGAAAAGTACAAAAAAACAAACAAACACTAAATTAGCAAAAATAATAAAATATTACAATAATTTTAAACTAATTACACCTAATCTAAGCCCCCTACTAGCTATTAATATAGCTACAATATAACTAATAGTTACATTGTAGCTATTTTAGGATTTATATTTATTTTACAGGCAACTTTGTATTTATTTTAACTAGGTACAATAGCTATTAAATAGTTAATAACTACCTAGCTAAAATAAATACAAATTTACCTGTAAAATAAACCCTAACCTAAGTTACAATTACACCTAACACTACACTGTCATTAAATTAACTAACGGCTAGATTTGGAGTTTGGCGGTAAAAGGGCTGTTAACGCTCCGCGGGTTTTTTTCTGGCCGCACCATAAAATTAACTCTGGTATCGAGAGTTAAAACAAATGCTGCGTTAGGCTCCAAAAAAGGAGCGTAGAGCATTTTTACCGCAAATGCAACTCTCGATACCAGAGTTGCTTACGGATGCGGCCGGCCTCAAAAACGTGCTCGTGCACGATTCTCCCATAGGAAACAATGGGGCTGTTTGAGCTGAAAAAAAACCTAACACCTGCAAAAAAGCAGCGTTCAGCTCCTAACGCAGCCCCATTGTTTCCTATGGGGAAACACTTCCTACGTCTGCACCTAACACTCTAACATGTACCCCGAGTCTAAACACCCCTAACCTTACACTTATTAACCCCTAATCTTCCGCCCCCGCTATCGCTGACCCCTGCATTACACTTTTAACCCCTAATCTGCCGCTCCGTAAACCGCCGCCACCTACGTTATCCCTATGTACCCCTAATCTGCTGCCCTAACATCGCCGACCCCTTTGTTATATTTATTAACCCCTAATCTGCCCCCCACAACGTCGCCGACACCTACCTACACTTATTAACCCCTAATCTGCCGAGCGGACCTGAGCGCTACTATAATAAAGTTATTAACCCCTAATCCGCCTCACTAACCCTATCATAAATAGTATTAACCCCTAATCTGCCCTCCCTAACATCGCCGACACCTACCTTCAATTATTAACCCCTAATCTGCCGACCGGAGCTCACCGCTATTCTAATAAATGTATTAACCCCTAAAGCTAAGTCTAACCCTAACACTAACACCCCCCTAAGTTAAATATAATTTTTATCTAACGAAATAAATTAACTCTTATTAAATAAATGATTCCTATTTAAAGCTAAATACTTACCTGTAAAATAAATCCTAATATAGCTACAATATAAATTACATTTATATTATAGCTATTTTAGGATTAATATTTATTTTACAGGTAACTTTGTATTTATTTTAACCAGGTACAATAGCTATTAAATAGTTAAGAACTATTTAATAGTTACCTAGTTAAAATAATTACAAATTTACCTGCAAAATAAATCCTAACCTAAGATATAATTAAACCTAACACTACCCTATCAATAAAATAATTAAATAAACTACCTACAATTACCTACAATTAACCTAACACTACACTATCAATAAATTAATTAAACACAATTGCTACAAATAAATACAATTAAATAAACTATCTAAAGTACAAAAAATAAAAAAGAACTAAGTTACAGAAAATAAAAAAATATTTACAAACATAAGAAAAATATTACAACAATTTTAAACTAATTACACCTACTCTAAGCCCCCTAATAAAATAACAAAGACCCCCAAAATAAAAAATTCCCTACCCTATTCTAAATTTAAAAAGTTACAAGCTCTTTTACCTTACCAGCCCTGAACAGGGCCCTTTGCGGGGCATGCCCCAAGAAGTTCAGCTCTTTTGCCTGTAAAAAAAAACATACAATACCCCCCCCAACATTACAACCCACCACCCACATACCCCTAATCTAACCCAAACCCCCCTTAAATAAACCTAACACTAAGCCCCTGATGATCTTCCTACCTTGTCTTCACCATGCCAGGTTCACCGATCCGTCCTGGCTCCAAGATCTTCATCCAACCCAAGCGGGGGCTAGACATCCACTGAAGAAGTCCAGAAGAGGGTCCAAAGTCTTCCTCCTATCCGGCAAGAAGAGGACATCCGGACCGGCAAACATCTTCTCCAAGCGGCATCTTCTATGTTCTTCCATCCGATGACGACCGGCTCCATCTTGAAGACCTCCAGCGCGGATCCATCCTCTTCTTCCGACGACTAGACGACGAATGACGGTTCCTTTAAGGGACGTCATCCAAGATGGCGTCCCTCGAATTCCGATTGGCTGATAGGATTCTATCAGCCAATCGGAATTAAGGTAGGAATTTTCTGATTGGCTGATGGAATCAGCCAATCAGAATCAAGTTCAATCCGATTGGCTGATCCAATCAGCCAATCAGATTGAGCTCGCATTCTATTGGCTGTTCCGATCAGCCAATAGAATGCGAGCTCAATCTGATTGGCTGATTGGATCAGCCAATCGGATTGAACTTGATTCTGATTGGCTGATTCCATCAGCCAATCAGAAAATTCCTACCTTAATTCCGATTGGCTGATAGAATCCTATCAGCCAATCGGAATTCGAGGGACGCCATCTTGGATGACGTCCCTTAAAGGAACCGTCATTCGTCGTCTAGTCGTCGGAAGAAGAGGATGGATCCGCGCTGGAGGTCTTCAAGATGGAGCCGGTCGTCATCGGATGGAAGAACATAGAAGATGCCGCTTGGAGAAGATGTTTGCCGGTCCGGATGTCCTCTTCTTGCCGGATAGGAGGAAGACTTTGGACCCTCTTCTGGACTTCTTCAGTGGATGTCTAGCCCCCGCTTGGGTTGGATGAAGATCTTGGAGCCAGGACGGATCGGTGAACCTGGCATGGTGAAGACAAGGTAGGAAGATCATCAGGGGCTTAGTGTTAGGTTTATTTAAGGGGGGTTTGGGTTAGATTAGGGGTATGTGGGTGGTGGGTTGTAATGTTGGGGGGGGGGGGGTATTGTATGTTTTCTTTTACAGGCAAAAGAGCTGAACTTCTTGGGGCATGCCCCGCAAAGGGCCCTGTTCAGGGCTGGTAAGGTAAAAGAGCTTGTAACTTTTTAAATTTAGAATAGGGTAGGGAATTTTTTATTTTGGGGGTCTTTGTTATTTTATTAGGGGGCTTAGAGTAGGTGTAATTAGTTTAAAATTGTTGTAATATTTTTCTTATGTTTGTAAATATTTTTTTATTTTCTGTAACTTAGTTCTTTTTTATTTTTTGTACTTTAGATAGTTTATTTAATTGTATTTATTTGTAGCAATTGTGTTTAATTAATTTATTGATAGTGTAGTGTTAGGTTAATTGTAGGTAATTGTAGGTAGTTTATTTAATTATTTTATTGATAGGGTAGTGTTAGGTTTAATTATATCTTAGGTTAGGATTTATTTTACAGGTAAATTTGTAATTATTTTAACTAGGTAACTATTAAATAGTTCTTAACTATTTAATAGCTATTGTACCTGGTTAATATAAATACAAAGTTACCTGTAAAATAAATATTAATCCTAAAATAGCTATAATATAAATGTAATTTATATTGTAGCTATATTAGGATTTATTTTACAGGTAAGTATTTAGCTTTAAATAGGAATCATTTATTTAATAAGAGTTAATTTATTTCGTTAGATGTAAATTATATTTAACTTAGGGGGGTGTTAGTGTTAGGGTTAGACTTAGCTTTAGGGGTTAATACATTTATTAGAATAGCGGTGAGCTCCGGTCGGCAGATTAGGGGTTAATAATTGAAGGTAGGTGTCGGCGATGTTAGGGAGGGCAGATTAGGGGTTAATACTATTTATGATAGGGTTAGTGAGGCGGATTAGGGGTTAATAACTTTATTATAGTAGCGCTCAGGTCCGCTCGGCAGATTAGGGGTTAATAAGTGTAGGTAGGTGTCGGCGACGTTGTGGGGGGCAGATTAGGGGTTAATAAATATAACATAGGGGTCGGCGATGTTAGGGGCAGAAGATTAGGGGTACATAGGGATAACGTAGGTGGCGGCGATTTGCGGTCGGAAGATTAGGGGTTAATTATTTTAAGTAGCTTGCGGCGACGTTGTGTGGGGCAAGTTAGGGGTTAATAAATATAATATAGGGGTCGGCGGGGTTAGGGGCAGCAGATTAGGGGTACATAAGTATAACGTAGGTGGCGGTCGGCAGATTAGGGGTTAAAAATTTTAATCGAGTGGCGGCGATGTGGGGGGACCTCGGTTTAGGGGTACATAGGTAGTTTATGGGTGTTAGTGTAGTTTAGGGTACAGTAGTTAAGAGCTTTATGAACCGGCGTTAGCCAGAAAGCTCTTAACTCCTGCTTTTTTCAGGCGGCTGGAATCTTGTCGTTAGAGCTCTAACGCTCACTGCAGAAACGACTCTAAATACCAGCGTTAGAAAGATCCCATTGAAAAGATAGGCTACGCAAATGGCGTAGGGGGATCTGCGGTATGGAAAAGTCGCGGCTGTAAAGTGAGCGTTAGACCCTTTAATCACTGACTCCAAATACCAGCGGGCGCCCAAAACCAGCGTTAGGAGCCTCTAACGCTGGTTTTGACGGCTACCGCCGAACTCTAAATCTAGGCCTAAATAAATTAATCCTATATAAAACTAAATACTTACCTGTAAAATAAACCCTAATATAGCTACAATATAACTAATAGTTACATTGTAGCTATTTTAGCATTTATATTTATTTTACAGGCAACTTTGTATTTATTTTAACTAGGTACAATAGCTATTAAATAGTTATTGACTAATTAATAGCTACCTAGTTAAAATAATTACAAAATTACCTGTAAAATAAATCCTAACCTAAGTTACTATTAAACCTAACACTACACTATCATTAAATAAATTAACTACAAGTACCTACAATTAAATACAATGAAATAAACTAAACTAAAGTACAAAAAAAACAAACACTAAATTACAAAAAATAAAAAAAATTACAAGAATTTTAAACTAATTACACCTAATCTAAGCCCCCTAATAAAATAACAAAGCCCCCCAAAATAAAAAAATACCCTACCCTATACTAAATTACAAAAGTAATCAGCTCTATTACCTTACCAGCCCTTAAAAGGGCCTTTTGCGGGGGCATGCCCCAAAGAAAACAGCTCTTTTGCCTGTAAAAAAAAAACACAATACCCCCCCCACATTACAACCCACCACCCACATACCCCTACTCTAACCCAAACCCCCCTTAAATAAACCTAACACTACCCCCCTGAAGATCTCTCTACCGTGTCTTCACCCAGCGGGCCAAAGTCTTCATCCGATCGGGCAGAAGAGGACATCCAGACCGGCAGAAGTCTTCATCCAAGCGGGGCAAGAAGAGGTCTTCCATCCATCAGAAGTCTTGATCCAGGCGGCATCTTCTCTGTTCATCCATCCGGAGCGGAGCGGCAGCATCCTGAAGACATCCCACGCAGAGCATCCTCTTCTTTCTTGATCCGACGACTAGGTGACTGTACCTTTAAGTGACGTCATCCAAGATGGCGTCCCTTGAATTCCGATTGGCTGATAGGATTCTATCAGCCAATCAGAATTAAGGTAGGAAAAATCTGATTGGCTGATTTAATCAGCCAATCAGATTCAAGTTCAATCCGATTGGCTGATGGAATCAGCCAATCAGATTGACCTCACATTCTATTGGCTGTTCCGATCAGCCAATAGAATGCAAGCTCAATCTGATTGGCTGATTGGATCAGCCAATCGGATTGAACTTGAATCTGATTGGCTGATTGAATCGGCCAATCAGATTTTTCCTACCTTAATTCCGTTTGGCTGATAGAATCCTATCAGCCAATCGGAATTCAAGGGACGCCATCTTGGATGACGTCACTTAAAGGTACAGTCACCTAGTCGTCGGATCAAGAAAGAAGAGGATGCTCTGCGTGGGATGTCTTCAGGATGCTGCCGCTCCGCTCCGGATGGATGAACAGAGAAGATGCCGCCTGGATCAAGACTTCTGATGGATGGAAGACCTCTTCTTGCCCCGCTTGGATGAAGACTTCTGCCGGTCTGGATGTCCTCTTCTGCCCCATCGGATGAAGACTTCGGCCCGCTGGGTGAAGACACGGTAGAGAGAGATCTTCAGGGGGGTAGTGTTAGGTTTATTTAAGGGGGGTTTGGGTTAGAGTAGGGGTATGTGGGTGGTGGGTTGAAATGTGGGGGGGGGTATTGTGTTTTTTTTTACAGGCAAAAGAGCTGTTTTCTTTGGGGCATGCCCCGCAAAAGGCCCTGTTCAGGGCTGGTAAGGTAATAGAGCTGTTAACTTTTGTAATTTAGTATAGGGTAGGGCATTTTTTTTTATTTTGGGGGGCTTTGTTATTTTATTAGGGGGCTTAGATTAGGTGTAATTAGTTTAAAATTCTTGTAATTTTTTTTATTTTTTGTAATTTAGTGGGGGGGGTTTTGTACTTTAGTTTAGTTTTTTTAATTGTATTTAATTGTAGGTACTTGTAGTTAATTTATTTAATGATAGTGTAGTGTTAGGTTTAATTGTAACTTAGGTTAGGATTTATTTTACAGGTAATTTTGTAATTATTTTAACTAGGTAGCTATTAAATAGTCAATATCTATTTAATAGCTATTGAACCTAGTTAAAATAAATACAAAGTTGCCTGTACAATAAATATAAATGCTAAAATAGCTACAATGTAACTATTAGTTATATTGCAGCTATATTAGGGTTTATTTTACAGGTAAGTCTTTAGTTTTATATAGGATTCATTTATTTAGTTAATTTAATGATAGTGTAGTGTTAGGTGTAATTGTAACTTAGGTTATGATTTATTTTACAGGTAAATTTGTATTTATTTTAGCTAGGTAGTTATTAAATAGTTATTAACTATTTAATAGCTATTGTACCTAGTTAAAATAAATACAAAGTTGCCTGTAAAATAAAAATAAATCCTAAAATAGCTACAATGTAACTATTAGTTATATTGAAGCTATATTAATAGCTAGTAGGGGGCTTAGATTAGGTGTAATTAGTTTAAAATTATTGTAATATTTTATTATTTTTTGTAATTTAGTGTTTGTTTGTATTTTGGTACTTGTATGATGGATGGAAGACCTCTTCTTGCCCCGCTTGGATGAAGACTTCTGCCGGTCTGGATGTCCTCTTCTGCCCCATCGGATGAAGACTTCGGCCCGGCTGGATGAACACGACTCAAGGTAGGGAGATCTTCAGGGGGGTAGTGTTAGGTTTATTTAAGGGGGGTTTGGGTTAGAGTAGGGGTATGTGGGTGGTGGGTTGTAATGTGGGGGGGGGATTGTGTTTTTTTTTTACAGGCAAAAGAGCTGTTTTCTTTGGGGCATGCCCCGCAAAGGGCCCTGTTCAGGGCTGGTAAGGTAATAGAGCTGTTAACTTTTGTAATTTAGTATAGGGTAGGGCATTTTTTTTATTTTGGGGGGCTTTGTTATTTTATTAGGGGGCTTAGATTAGGTGTAATTAGTTTAAAATTCTTGTAATATTTTTTTATTTTTTGTAATTTTGTGTTTTGTTTTTTTTGTAATTTAGTGGGGGGGTTTTGTACTTTAGTTTATTTAATTGTAGATAATTGTAGGTACTTGTAGTTAATTTATTTAATGACAGTGTAGTGTTAGGTTTAATTGTAACTTAGGTTAGGATTTATTTTACAGGTAATTTTGTAATTATTTTAACTAGGTAGCTATTAATTAGTCAATAACTATTTAATAGCTTTTGTACCTAGTTAAAATAAATACAAAGTTGCCTGTAAAATAAATATAAATGCTAAAATAGCTACAATGTAACTATTAGTTATATTGCAGCTATATTAGGGTTTATTTTACAGGTAAGTATTTTGTTTTAAATATGATTCATTTATTTAGTTAATTTAATGATAGTGTAGTGTTAGGTGTAATTGTAACTTAGGTTAGGATTTATTTTACAGGTAAATTTGTATTTATTTTAGCTAGGTAGTTATTAAATAGTTATTAACTATTTAATAACTATTGTACCTAGTTAAAATAAATACAAAGTTGCCTGTAAAATAAAAATAAATCCTAAAATAGCTACAATGTAACTATTAGTTATATTGCAGCTATCTTAGGGTTTATTTTACAGGTAAGTCTTTAGTTTTAAATAGGATTCATTTATTTAACTATAGTAAACTTATTTCGTTTTATTTAAATTATATTTAAGTTAGGGGGTGTTAGTGTTAGGGTTAGACTTAGGTTTAGGGGTTAATAACCTTATTATAGTAGCGGCGACGTTGGGGGCGGGAGATTAGGGGTTAATAATTGTAGGTAGGTGGCGGCGATGTTAGGGAGGGCAGATTAGGGGTTAATAAAATGTATTATAGTGTTTGCGAGGCGGGAGTGCGGCGGTTTAGGGGTTAATACATTTATTATAGTGGCGGCGATTTGCGGTCGGCAGATTAGGGGTTAATACTTGTAGTTAGATTGTGGCGACGTTGGGGGGAGGCAGATTAGGGGTTAATAACTATAATGTTGGGGTCGGCGGTGTTAGGGACAGCAGATTAGGGGTTAATAGCTATAATGAAGGCGGCGGCGATATCGGGTCGGCAGATTAGGGGTTAATACTTGTAGTTAGATTGCGGCGACGTTGGGGGGGGCAGATTAGGGGTTAATAACTATAATGTAGGGGTCGGCGGTGTTAGGGACAGCAGATTAGGGGTTAATAGTTATAATGTAGGCGGCGGCGATATCGGGTCGGCAGATTAGGGGTTAATACTTGTAGTTAGATTGCGGCGACGTTGGGGGAGGCAGATTAGGGGTTAATAACTATAATGTAGGGGTCGGCGGTGTTAGGGACAGCAGATTAGGGGTTAATAGCTATAATGTAGGCGGCGGCGATATCGGGTCGGCAGATTAGGGGTTAATACTTGTAGTTAGATTGCGGCGACATTGGGGGGGCAGATTAGGGGTTAATAACTATAATGTAGGGGTCGGCGGTGTTAGGGACAGCAGATTAGGGGTTAATAGCTATAATGTAGGCGGCGGCGATATCGGGTCGGCAGATTAGGGGTTAATACTTGTAGTTAGATTGCGGCGACGTTGGGGGGGCAGATTAGGGGTTAATAACTATAATGTAGGGGTCGGCGGTGTTAGGGACAGCAGATTAGGGGTTAATAGCTATAATGTAGGCGGCGGCGATATCGGGTCAGCAGATTAGGGGTTAATACTTGTAGTTAGATTGCGGCGACGTTGGGGGAGGCAGATTAGGGGTTAATAACTATAATGTAGGGGTCGGCGGTGTTAGGGACAGCAGATTAGGGGTTAATAGCTATAATGTAGGTTGCGGCGATATCCGATCGGCAGATTAGGGGTTAAATAATGTTATTATAGGGTTTGCGATGTGGGGGGGGCCTCGGTTTAGTGGTTCATAGGTAGTTTATGGGTGTTAGTGACTTAGTGTACTAAATGGGTGTTAGTGTACTAAAAACATACCGAATTTCGGAACGGAATAGAACCGAATTCAGCCGAATCCGAATAAATCCGAAACGAATTTATTCGGATCCGAATAAATCAGAAACGAATTTATTCAAATTTTGCCGAATCCGATTCGATCCGAAACGAAAATCGAAAAGTCCGAATCGATCCGAACCGAAAACGAACAGAATTTTTTAGCCGTGCACATGTCTAGGGTATATCAGCAATTCAGCACATTTATGAGTAAATAGAACATAATCTGCTATGGGAAGAACATTGGAATGTGAAATATAAATATTTTCATACAAAATGAGTTAGAACTAGTGGCAACAACAGAGTGTATTTCCCAATTGTTAATTATTAATTAGTGTAAATAGTATTATAAGGGTCATGACCATTCATCCATCCAGTCATAATATTTATTGGATTCCATAAATTCAGCCATACTTGCACACACACTTAGGGTAGATTTATTAATGGTTGCTGTAGCGAATCATGACTGCTCAACCTCGCTAAATGCAGACTGCATAAGCTGTTGGCATTTAATATTGCACAAGCATTTCTGGTGAAATGCTTGTGCAATGCTGCTCTCTGCTAACTGGCGGCCAATCGGCAGCTAGCAGGGGCCATCAATCATGCCGATCGGATCAGGATGATTTCAGTCCGCCACCTATAAGGTGGCAGAGAAGTGAAGGAACAGGTCTTACAACCACTGCTTCTTAACTTCCGTTTCAGGTGGACCTGAAACGATGGGGCTTCGATGCAGCATCCACTGCTTAATAAATAAACCCCATAAGCTCAACAGTTATATTTGAAAACAAAATAGAGAATAACCAATATTACAATGTGGAGTAGAGATAGAGGTAACAATGATTAATATTAAAGGGACACTAAACCAAAATTTCAAGCAAATTTTTAATTTACTCCTATTATCAATTTTTATTTGTTCTCTTGGTATGTTTATTTGAAAAACAGGAATGAAAGCTTAGGAGCTGGCCCATTCTAGGTTCAGAACCTGGGTAGTGCTTGCTGATTGGTGGCTAAATGGGTGTTGAATCAAAGGCCTTTTTGTGTATGTGTATTTGTAGAGCACTGTGGAATCTGCTGGTGCTCTACAAATAACCAATAATAATAATATATATATTTTATTTGCAAGTAATGCACATTTATTCATGCCAGGTGATCAACTGGTTATTAAAACTTATATAGGGTCTTTATTTAAAAGATGGGCTTCTCGGCTTTAAAATAAGGGGGTATGAGTCTCTCCAGATCTTTTCGATGATCTAATATAATGTTATTTATAGTGCTTATATTATTTTTATTTTTTACAATTTTAGTTGCACTTTATACCCACACTGTTTGAAAGAGCATGCAACTACCTGTCAAATGGTGGGTCTTGAGGGTATCTAGGACCTAAGGGAGCTGAGTTTGAGGGGCTTAAACACTTACCCCCCAGGCTCCCTTAAGTCTTGTGCAGCTACTGTGCACTTTCTGGTTTCCGGTGCTTGGTGACACATGGGCGTGGTGATGTCACTGGCATTGCCGGATTCCCTCGGTGATGCAGGGCCAAATGGCCACCTCGTAGCCCCCTGGTAAGCACATGTGGGGGGCTGCAAGTAGCCCTGAAATCAGCCCCCAAGGTGACGAAACATGGTTGTCATCCACACTGAAAGCATTATGTGGATGAGGACAACGTGTCTTCACACGAGTTAAAGGGGTTAACTATATGTTTTTTCTCTTGGCTTTTGTTTTGCAATATCATAAGGATGTGTAGACTTTTTAAAACCACTGTAGATAAGTATCGTTTTGGCTTTTATGTCTCTTTAAAGAATGATTTGGATACTTAAAAAATAAAGAAGGTTGGCCCTAAAACATTCTACACAGTGATTGCTTGATCTAATTGGCGACAGATGTGTCTGATGACAGTTTAACATTAAATTTAACATATGTAATCACTATTATAAAAAACAAAATTAATGCTTACCTGATACATTTCTTTCTTTCCAGATATGGAGAGTCCACAACGTCAATGAATTATCACTCCTGGCCAGCAAAGAGCACCCCAGCAGAGATGTTAAGTGTCACTCCCCTACCAATAATCTCCAGTCATTCGACCAAAGGGAAATGGAAAAGGAATAACACAAAGCTGTAGAGGTGCCTGAGCTTTAGTCAAAAATATCTGTCTTAATAAAGGGTGGTGTTGTGGACTCTATATATCCGGAAGAAATTTATCAGGTAAGCATACATTTTGTTTTCTTTCCTAAGATATGGAGAGTCCACAACATCATTCAATTACTAGTGGGAACCAATACCCAAGCTAGAGGACACAGAATGAATAGGGAGGGAGAACAAGACAGGAGGACCTAAACAGAATGCACCACCGCTTAAAGAACCTTTCTCCCAAAAGAATAATCAGCCGAGGCAAAAATATCAAATTTGGAAAATTTGGAAAAAGTATGCAGAGAGGACCAAGTTGCAGCCTTGCAAATCTGTTCCACAGAAGCTTAATTTATGAAAGCCCAAGAAGGAGACAGCCCTAGTGGAATAAGCTGTAATTCTCTCAGGAGGTTGCTGTCCAGCAGTCTCATAAGCAAAATGAATCACACTTTCATATGAATGCTGCGGAAAATTAATATAATACATAATATATCAAATCAATTAATGTATTAGGTATAGGTAACAGATGACAATATCATTTTGCATTTTTTCTTAATCAAATTGTATTTAGCTTAGTGTCTGAACTTGTGTCTGAACTTGTAGGCTGTGCTTTATTTTTTACTAGCTGTAAAATGAATAGCAGCTTATATTTGGTATGTTGGTAAAAAGCTGTAAATGTGTAGCACAGCTGTATTTCTGCTTTCCAGAATTCTTTGTTCCAGATTGCTGTACTAAGGTAGCTGGGGCAACTTTAGCTTTGGATGCTTTCTTTCAGGCTGACAGTTACAAAAGGAATGCTTTACTCAGCATCACTACTCGGTCAGTGTCACAGGAGCACAAGTTTTTCACCTGCATGGTGATCAGCCCCAGCTCCTTGGTGACGACAAGTTTCTTCATATGAGCAGCCAGGACCTGCGCCTCATCCAGGATAGAGAAGTCAGAGTCCACCCGAGCAGCCCTCAGTGTGTACAAGGACAGGAGGATCAGGAACAGCCATGTGTGCAGCCCCATAGTCACACCGAGACTCACTGCTAAAACGTATTGTCCCCCCCACCCACGCTGGCTCCCAGAGTTCCTAAATCCCTTGCTGGTCCCGAGTATCCGGGAGTTTACACGCGCCTGTGTGGGTGGGTCTGGGTCGGTGTGCCAGGCAGTATTGGTTGGTCGGGACCATAAGCGGTGTGCCATGCACTGCGCTGCATGCACTATTAGAAGTTAATGCAAATTGGCTGAGCATGAGCCAAAAAAAATAAGGGACATAAAAAGTAAAAATAAAAAATCAGAATGCTCTAAATTGCACCCCCCTTGGTTGCCTTATGCCAAACCCTGGCCCTGCTGCCCAGATGCCATCAGATCCAACTCCAGCACCCCCCATTTAAAGGTTAACCTGGAGAACACCACCGGATGGAGAGCCCAATCCCCAGGATGAAATGTATGTCTGCTCAGGAAATTTGCTTCCCAGTTGTCCACTCCAGGAATGTGGATGGCAGATAGACAACAATTGTGAGCTTCCGCCCACTGAAAAATCCGTGCCACCTCCTTCATGGCTAAGGAACTCCAAGTTCCTCCCTGGTGGTTGATGTAAGCCACTGAGATGATGTCCGACTGAAACCTAATAAACCGGGTTAAATACAATTGATGCCAAGCCATCAGAGCATTGTAAATCGCTCTCAACTCCAAGATGTTTATGGGGAGAGCATACTCCTTCCGAGTCCATAGTACCTGCGCCTTCAACGAGTCCCAGACTGTTTCCCAGTCTAGCAGGCTGGCGTCTGTGGTCACAATCACCCAGGAAGGTCTCTGGAAGCATGCGCCCTGAGACGGATGGTCCTGAGAAAGCCACCACGGGAGAGACTCTCTTGGCGACTGGTCTAGATCTATCCTCTGAGACCTGATCTGAATGGTCTCCATTCCATTGTTTGAGCATGCATAATTGCAAAGCTCTCAAATGGAATCGAACAAAGGGAATGACGTCCATAGATAGGAAATCTATTATGGTCCCTAAGAAAACCACCCTTGTAGCTGGAACAAGGGAGCTATTTTCCAGATTCCCTTTCCAACCGTGGGAACGTAGAACAGACAACAAGATCTCTGTATGTGTGATATACCTTTAAGGTATATCTCCTCCTATCCACTTCCTATTGCTACTTAAACACCCTTCCTCCTCAGTTCATTGCCTGAAAATTGAAGTTGACACCTGGGTGGCTGATCTCTGTGTGAAAATCACCTTTATCTACTCAGATCATTATAGGTTGTGCTACAATCTCTGCCGTATACACGCTTGTCTTATGACATCTGCAGCAGAGGAACTTCCTACGGTCAGCACCTGTCTTATTCACAGACGGCTAGATTTGGAGTTTGGCGGTAAAAGGGCTGTTAACGCTCCGCGGGTTTTTTTCTGGCCGCACCATAAATTTAACTCTGGTATCGAGAGTTCAAACAAATGCTGCGTTAGGCTCCAAAAAAGGAGCGTAGAGCATTTTTACCGCAAATGCAACTCTCGATACCAGAGTTGCTTACGGACGCGGCCGGCCTCAAAAACGTGCTCGTGCACGATTCTCCCATAGGAAAAAATGGGGCTGTTTGAGCTGAAAAAAAACCTAACACCTGCAAAAAAGCAGCGTTCAGCTCCTAACGCAGCCCCATTGTTTCCTATGGGGAAACACTTCCTACGTCTGCACCTAACACTCTAACATGTACCCCGAGTCTAAACACCCCTAGCATTACACTTATTAACCCCTATTCTGCCGCCCCCGCTATCGCTGACCCCTGCATTACACTTTTAACCCCTAATCTGCCGCTCCGTAAACCGCCGCCACCTACGTTATCCTTATGTACCCCTAATCTGCTGCCCTAACATCGCCGACCCCTATGTTATATTTATTAACCCCTAATCTGCCCCCCACAACGTCGCCGACACCTACCTACACTTATTAACCCCTAATCTGCCGACCGGACCTGAGCGCTACTATAATAAAGTTATTAACCCCTAATCCGCCTCACTAACCCTATCATAAATAGTATTAACCCCTAATCTGCCCTCCCTAACATCGCCGACACCTACCTTCAATTATTAACCCCTAATCTGCCGACCGGAGCTCACCGCTATTCTAATAAATGTATTAACCCCTAAAGCTAAGTCTAACCCTAACACTAACACCCCCCTAAGTTAAATATAATTTTTATCTAACAAAATAAATTAACTCTTATTAAATAAATGATTCCTATTTAAAGCTAAATACTTACCTGTAAAATAAATCCTAATATAGCTACAATATAAATTACATTTATATTATAGCTATTTTAGGATTAATATTTATTTTACAGGTAACTTTGTATTTATTTTAACCAGGTACAATAGCTATTAAATAGTTAAGAACTATTTAATAGTTACCTAGTTAAAATAATTACAAATTTACCTGTAAAATAAATCCTAACCTAAGATATAATTAAACCTAACACTACCCTATCAATAAAATAATTAAATAAACTACCTACAATTACCTACAATTAACCTAACACTACACTATCAATAAATTAATTAAACACAATTGCTACAAATAAATACAATTAAATAAACTATCTAAAGTACAAAAAATAAAAAAGAACTAAGTTACAGAAAATAAAAAAATATTTACAAACATAAGAAAAATATTACAACAATTTTAAACTAATTACACCTACTCTAAGCCCCCTAATAAAATAACAAAGACCCCCAAAATAAAAAATTCCCTACCCTATTCTAAATTTAAAAAGTTACAAGCTCTTTTACCTTACCAGCCCTGAACAGGGCCCTTTGCGGGGCATGCCCCAAGAAGTTCAGCTCTTTTGCCTGTAAAAGAAAACATACAATACCCCCCCCCCCAACATTACAACCCACCACCCACATACCCCTAATCTAACCCAAACCCCCCTTAAATAAACCTAACACTAAGCCCCTGATGATCTTCCTACCTTGTCTTCACCATGCCAGGTTCACCGATCCGTCCTGGCTCCAAGATCTTCATCCAACCCAAGCGGGGGCTAGACATCCACTGAAGAAGTCCAGAAGAGGGTCCAAAGTCTTCCTCCTATCCGGCAAGAAGAGGACATCCGGACCGGCAAACATCTTCTCCAAGCGGCATCTTCTATGTTCTTCCATCCGATGACGACCGGCTCCATCTTGAAGACCTCCAGCGCGGATCCATCCTCTTCTTCCGACGACTAGACGACGAATGACGGTTCCTTTAAGGGACGTCATCCAAGATGGCGTCCCTCGAATTCCGATTGGCTGATAGGATTCTATCAGCCAATCGGAATTAAGGTAGGAATTTTCTGATTGGCTGATGGTATCAGCCAATCAGAATCAAGATCAATCCGATTGGCTGATCCAATCAGCCAATCAGATTGAGCTCGCATTCTATTGGCTGATCGGAACAGCCAATAGAATGCGAGCTCAATCTGATTGGCTGATTGGATCAGCCAATCGGATTGAACTTGATTCTGATTGGCTGATTCCATCAGCCAATCAGAAAATTCCTACCTTAATTCCGATTGGCTGATAGAATCCTATCAGCCAATCGGAATTCGAGGGACGCCATCTTGGATGACGTCCCTTAAAGGAACCGTCATTCGTCGTCTAGTCGTCGGAAGAAGAGGATGGATCCGCGCTGGAGGTCTTCAAGATGGAGCCGGTCGTCATCGGATGGAAGAACATAGAAGATGCCGCTTGGAGAAGATGTTTGCCGGTCCGGATGTCCTCTTCTTGCCGGATAGGAGGAAGACTTTGGACCCTCTTCTGGACTTCTTCAGTGGATGTCTAGCCCCTGCTTGGGTTGGATGAAGATCTTGGAGCCAGGACGGATCGGTGAACCTGGCATGGTGAAGACAAGGTAGGAAGATCATCAGGGGCTTAGTGTTAGGTTTATTTAAGGGGGGTTTGGGTTAGATTAGGGGTATGTGGGTGGTGGGTTGTAATGTTGGGGGGGGGGTATTGTATGTTTTTTTTTACAGGCAAAAGAGCTGAAATTCTTGGGGCATGCCCCGCAAAGGGCCCTGTTCAGGGCTGGTAAGGTAAAAGAGCTTGTAACTTTTTAAATTTAGAATAGGGTAGGGAATTTTTTATTTTGGGGGTCTTTGTTATTTTATTAGGGGGCTTAGAGTAGGTGTAATTAGTTTAAAATTGTTGTAATATTTTTCTTATGTTTGTAAATATTTTTTTATTTTCTGTAACTTAGTTCTTTTTTATTTTTTGTACTTTAGATAGTTTATTTAATTGTATTTATTTGTAGCAATTGTGTTTAATTAATTTATTGATAGTGTAGTGTTAGGTTAATTGTAGGTAATTGTAGGTAGTTTATTTAATTATTTTATTGATAGGGTAGTGTTAGGTTTAATTATATCTTAGGTTAGGATTTATTTTACAGGTAAATTTGTAATTATTTTAACTAGGTAACTATTAAATAGTTCTTAACTATTTAATAGCTATTGTACCTGGTTAAAATAAATACAAAGTTACCTGTAAAATAAATATTAATCCTAAAATAGCTATAATATAAATGTAATTTATATTGTAGCTATATTAGGATTTATTTTACAGGTAAGTATTTAGCTTTAAATAGGAATCATTTATTTAATAAGAGTTAATTTATTTCGTTAGATAAAAATTATATTTAACTTAGGGGGGTGTTAGTGTTAGGGTTAGACTTAGCTTTAGGGGTTAATACATTTATTAGAATAGCGGTGAGCTCCGGTCGGCAGATTAGGGGTTAATAATTGAAGGTAGGTGTCGGCGATGTTAGGGAGGGCAGATTAGGGGTTAATACTATTTATGATAGGGTTAGTGAGGCGGATTAGGGGTTAATAACTTTATTATAGTAGCGCTCAGGTCCGCTCGGCAGATTAGGGGTTAATAAGTGTAGGCAGGTGTCGGCGACGTTGTGGGGGGCAGATTAGGGGTTAATAAATATAACATAGGGGTCGGCGATGTTAGGGGCAGAAGATTAGGGGTACATAGGGATAACGTAGGTGGCGGCGATTTGCGGTCGGAAGATTAGGGGTTAATTATTTTAAGTAGCTTGCGGCGACGTTGTGTGGGGCAAGTTAGGGGTTAATAAATATAATATAGGGGTCGGCGGGGTTAGGGGCAGCAGATTAGGGGTACATAAGTATAACGTAGGTGGCGGTCGGCAGATTAGGGGTTAAAAATTTTAATCGAGTGGCGGCGATGTGGGGGGACCTCGGTTTAGGGGTACATAGGTAGTTTATGGGTGTTAGTGTAGTTTAGGGTACAGTAGTTAAGAGCTTTATAAACCGGCGTTAGCCAGAAAGCTCTTAACTCCTGCTTTTTTCAGGCGGCTGGAATCTTGTCGTTAGAGCTCTAACGCTCACTGCAGAAACGACTCTAAATACCAGCGTTAGAAAGATCCCATTGAAAAGATAGGCTACGCAAATGGCGTAGGGGGATCTGCGGTATGGAAAAGTCGCGGCTGTAAAGTGAGCGTTAGACCCTTTAATCACTGACTCCAAATACCAGCGGGCGGCCAAAACCAGCGTTAGGAGCCTCTAACGCTGGTTTTGACGGCTACCGCCGAACTCTAAATCTAGGCCTAACAATTTAGGCTGTTACTTACAACGGCTCCTTCTGCCTACAACACTGGTGCTTAATTTACACAAACGCTCAAGCAATCTGTCAGTTAGCCTGTTCTAGCTTAGCAAGCAAAATAAATAACTGCCAAATTTTAAGTTTATACATAAATCCCTGTATAAAACATAAGCCACACACATACTAACAAATTATTTCAACAAAATTAGCCCAAAGAGGAAAAAATGTCCCAATAAATGGAAGATTAACCCCTAGGCCTCTATTTAACAAAGTCTGGCAGACCTGATCCGACAGTGCGGATCAGGTCCGCCAGACCTCGCTAAATACGGAGAGCAATACCCTCTCTGTATTCAGTATTGTACCAGCAGCTCACAAGAGTTGCTGGTGCAACGCCGCCCCCTGCTGACTCGCGGCCAATCGGCCACCAGCAGGGAGGTGTCAATCAACCCGATCGTACTCGATCGGGTTGAATTCCGGCGATGTCTGTCCGCCTGCTCAGAGCAGGCAGACAGGTTATGGATCAGCGGTCTTTGTGACCGCTGCTTCATAACTGCTGCTTCTGGTGAGTCTGCAGGCTCGCCAGAAACACGGGCCATCAAGCTCCATTCGGAACTTGGTAGGCCCCCTAGTCTCACATATATAATGTGCCTGCCCACTGCCAAAGAAAATCCTGTATAAAGAATATTAAAAATGTCCCATCTACTGCATATGACATATTCTTCTGAAGTGCAAGTCTCCAAGACCTAGAACACAAAAGCACTTACCTGTAGTCTAGCTGTCCGACAGGAAGACAGCTCACAAGGTAAGAAAGGACACATACTCCTTATAGAGACCTGTAGAAAAAGAAAGAACAGAGTAACCAACTCTGGCTTTCTGTACCATGTGCAGCAATGTGTTAGGAAACAAAGCAAGGACTACCTCACAACTTCCTAACTGCTTAAAAGCCACCACTACTCTACTGGAGAGATTGACGTGTACACAGCTAAACCCAAATTTTTGCTTGCAGGGAAAAGTACCAGAGAAAGGAATTCATTTCTTTAGATACCAAACTTCACCTCCTCCATTGACAGAGGCAAAGAGAATGACTGGGGATTATGGGTAGGGGAGTAACACTTAACAGCTTTGCTGTGGTGCTCTTTGCCTCCTCTTGCTGGCCAGGAGCAGGAGTGATATTCTTACTAGTAATTGAATGACGTTGTGGACTCTCCATATCTTAGGAAAGAAATAACTTTTCTAAAGCACTTATTTAAAATGTATTTTGATGCACTGAAATAATGATGGGAACATATTAGCTTAAAAACAGAATTTAATCATTAGAACCAAGAAACATTTTGTGTACAAATGACACACACTGCATAACATTTCAGGAATTTAAGTGGTTCCGTTAGCTACTTGTTTTTGTCATGTTGATAAATGTGTAAAAGTTAGTGTATGTGTAGAATGATCTTCCATAAGAGGTGGAAGAGTAACAAGATTCTGAAATTGCCCTATATGTTTTTTATAAAGCTAAAGATGAAGGAAAAGTATTTTAAAATGCAAGGGATTACAGGGCAATAAAAGACCATATTTAAATGGTCCCTCTAATGCCTGCAAATACATAAATTTATGTGCTAGTTTTTTATGATGATGTCATTCATGAATAAATGAGTGATCTGCAATGTCATTGATGATGCACAGTATAATGTCATGAGAAAGGTTTTTGGAATGTTCTTTTCAATTGTTTACAAGCTAATGTTTGAGTTAGAACTTGACTGATGTTTATGGACAAGGACATTGAATATTCTTCCTAGTGCATGATGCATCATGTGTTATTAAGATTCTATAAGGACATCTACTATTAGGTATGTGTGCAGTGTTTTAGACTTACATTTCAATACAACTCCATAGTTTCTATCTAATTGAATAACTTTACACTAGAGCAGAATTTTCAGCTAAGCGCATGAGCAATAGCCATCATGAGTTTTATAAATGTGTCCATAAAAACCTTTTATGGGAGGGATTTAGCGCACCTGCGCTATCTGACACCCAGATGTTAGCGCTCCCTAGACTTTCATCTTCTAATATGAGTGGAGAAATAAAAGCGCTAATGATTTAATTTAAGTGATGTTAACGCACAATAGCACAAATATGTTTGAGCTCCACTTGTAATGTAGCCCTATAATGCTGCTGTGCACTCAAACATATTTTAGATGTCCACAGAACTGCTGAGAAAGAGACGAAACTGGTTTAGAAATGGATATTTTTACATCACGCAGGGGCTTTCTAGATGGTCATGTGACCATTCATTTTAATTAATTGGCCTCATGGGTGTGTTGATTTATCCGCACACCTCCCTATTTATTATTTTAAGCCTAGAGTCTAACAGGCAGGACCTGGGGGAGGGTCCTAGAAATAAATATTTTAAGGACATACACTGTGCAAAGGTACAAGGCAGTTGGGGGTCCTGTTCACAAGAGTCGGGTGGTCTTAGGGGTTTGCAAGGTAGTATAAGGGTATATTTAAGTGGGAATGGACAGCAATGTGATTGGCACCCAAATGAGCACCTTCACTTAAAAAGGTACTGCCTTAAAACTTAAGGTGCTTTTGAAGCCCTGTGTACCTCTATATAACGGCCACTGGTAATAATACTGCTATTTTAACATTGCTTTTATTACAACCAGGGAGAATCTAGATCCCTCAGTTGAAAGAACAGATTCTAACATTTCTATTGAAGGGTCACATGTATCTCTAGGTGGGACTGGGGCAGAGTAAAGGCTTTTTACTTCCTAGTTTTAGGATCAGACTCTAGACCAGCCTAAGCCAAATGCAGCTCTGTCTACAGTGACACAATTACAAAACTTCTGACTTTGTACTACTTGCTGTTTTATGGATAGTTTTACAAAAAAATAAACAAATGCTATATTATTTGCCATCTGGAAAAGTAGAGGTGTGTAAATAAATGATCATATTTGTTAAAATAAGTAAGATATGAACTGCTGCAACTGTCCATAGCCTGCTACAGCAAGCCAAGATGTATTTTGGCTTTGTTCTTGCAAATGTGCACTCAAACTGATGTGCCACTTTTAGGATCCAAACTGCTTTTAAAATTGCTTTTAAAACTGTGTACTGGGTGTTCAGCCAAGTCTAGATTAATAGTGGGGTAGTATCTGTGTTGTCATCCAAGACAGCTGCTTCCCTTTTTTGGGTTCATCACTGTCCTTGAATTAGAAAATTAAGTATATTGATTGCATTTCATACTGATTTATTCTTAATTCAAAACATTTGGAAAATGTACACTTTCCACATTTCAAAACTTTAGCTCAATCTGTATCTCAGCTCCTTCAGATGAAGCCAACAAATGTCAACACCTGCAGAAGCCGACACGTTACATGTGCTCTCCCATTGAAGGAATTCAACTCCTTTAATGAATTTGCATTTACTGACACCTAGTGGACAGTTTTTAAATATTCTGTGATCACACTCAAAACATTTGGTCCAAATAAATTGAGGTTTCTGTGAGGTCACTAATCTTTTCCTTATTAATATGTTCAGGAGAGAATTTGAGATAGCAAATATGTCCAAATACATGACATCTGTGCTGTCTGTTTCACAGATGTGATATAAATAAATAAAAATCTGTGTTGTCTGCTTCTTTGTATTATTGCTAAGACTTTTTTTAGTACTATGTTTAAAAGGGACACGAAACCCAATTTTTTTTAAAAGGTTTCCAATTTACTTCTATGATAAAATAGAAAATGTGATGAGAGAAGTAAATTGAAAAGTTGTTTAAAATTACATTAAAAAAGTAACACACATGGGAGGCGGAGCCAGCCGGGATCCTGAATGGCTGCATAATTGCAAAGCTCCGTGCAGCTTTCCCCTCATGGTCACAAATGAAGGAGTAAAACCCTAAACAGCAGAACCCATTTTACATCGGCAGATGTCTAAACTATAGGAGAGCCTGGAAAACATAATGCGGCACTCGAAGATGCAAAGGCTTATGAACTAGGGATCCGTCTACAGCCGCACATACACAGAGACCGTCGCCATCTTAGGCCTAAACACACGCTGCAGCGCAACAGAACAGATCAGCATGACAGGCAGAGGCACAAGAGACCTGATACCTTAACCGGAACGCGGTTACAAACAAAGGCAAGCACTATTAACAGTCCGGTAAGACCCTGCCTTATGCACACTTGATGCACAAGCACAAACTACAAAAGGGGACATAAGCAATATAGACACGTGGGCAGGCACGAAGCATACCACCCGAGCCTAAGTTTACAAAACTCTTGCCACAAACAAAAAGCAGTGCTGACACATCGCTAAACGGACAACAGGCACAATTAGACTTTTTAAAGCGGATAACACACCTGCCATATTGACGGTCTACCCCATAGCCCCAAACACCAGGCACTATTTCTCCACCACATCTGCAAATAACAAAAGGGGCAAGGCCTACCATCGGGAACTATCTCCACAAACATACAAGAGACACACAAATAAACACTTGACCACTCCACTTTACGCTTAGTCAGAATTCCTGGCTTTCTGACGCACTTTACATAAATGGCTTCCAAGCGCCCCCCTAAGGGGGAAAAGACGAGCAAATCAACAATGGCCACTACTACCAAACTGAACTCATATTTTAAAACTATGGACACCACAGCTACTATAACGCCAACATCCCCGCATCCAGACAATGACTTACAAGAGGAAGACTCTGATGTCCCCATAAATGACCCTAGCCTCCCCATAACAAAAGCTGACCTAAAATCTCTTCCAACAAAAGAAGACTTTGCAGCCTTTATGAACCAGGTCAGTCAGTTAATAAAAGACAGTCTAACTGAGGTCAAAAGGGACGTCACTGATCTAGGCAATAGGGTATCACAATTAGAAGAGCATGCGGAGGAAATCTCAGAACCTATTCAGCTACATAGCATGCAACTTCAGTATCAGAATGATGAAATAAGGCAAATGCAAATGCAAATAGAAGATCTGGATAATCGTGGAAGACGCCAAAACTTGCGGATCAGAGGAGTATCCGAAAACATCTCAAATGCATCGCTTCCACAGTACATTCAAGACCTTTTCAGCTATCTTCTGGACACAAAAGAAGAGACTGACATCTCTATAGATAGGATGCACAGAGCCTTAAAACCGAAACCCTCAAACAAGGCACCCCCTAGGGACATTATTCTCCGATGCCACAACTTTAAAGATAAGGAACAACTGCTGGCTGCAGCCAGAAAGAAGGCGCCAATCCATAAAAATGGGGATACAATACAAATATTTGCTGACCTAAGCCCACTGACTTTAGCCAGACGGAGAGAAGTAAAATTCCTCACCACACATTTAAGGGACTGCAACGTACCATACCGATGGGGATTTCCCTTTGCCATCAAGGTATCCAAGGACAACAAAGAATTTATATACAAAGACCTAGAGGATTTGGATTCCTTTTGCTCTCAATTGGACATCCCCCTACCAAAACACATCCCCCAAGCCCTAGGTCACACAGAGGATTCTCCGGGCACAGACCACCCTCCTCCAAAAACACAGCGTCAAAAATGGATCACTGTAAACAGGAAAAGGAAAACTGTATCCCCTACCTCCCACTGCTCAAAGGCACCACCAACAGAACCACCCTGATGGTCTTCAACAGCATCTTGTATCCACAATTTGACATGCCTTACCACAGATGATATGGGATCAATTAGATCCTTGACGGCTGACTCCACTGACCCAACAGTTATCACACCAAGACTTTGGTTCATTTGGTTAAAAGACTAAGTATTCAGTATACGGATTTTCTACCTTTTGTTACAAACACTCAGTGTCTTTACTATGACATACATTAGACTTAAGCCTTTTAAATAATACAAAAAAAAAAAAAACACTCCTTCAAGACATTCACTTTACAGTAACTAAAGGGGAAAGATAGTGGCATTTTAGAGCTACTATTATCCCTCCATTTTTTCCATTATCAGGACACGGTATATAACTTTGTTCCTGGATTAGTTTTAATTGTTATTTTACATGTTCTTTAAATTTGTTGATTGTTTACTGTTCTATTTATGTTATCATTGCCCATTGTTTAACCTCTGCTTCTCTAATATATCCATGCAGATCAATGAATATGTACTCTCTCCAGACAGCGGCATCGGCGCTCTTCTCCACCCCCATTGGTACGTACAGTATTACGTGACAGCAGGTCTTTACGTAAAAATAAAGCAGCAAGACAGGGTAAGAAACGCACATGACACCTCACCCACTAAACACCAGACCAGAAATAAAAATGACACATAGACCGCTAGTAATCCCAAAACGCTAAAGGTCTCAATTCACCAACAAAGAGGTCAGTTGCACTCCAATGGTTCACCAACCAGAAAAGCTCAATAGTGTTTATACAAGAAACACATTTTCCTAAAGCAAACACACCTAAATTCCATAATAAAAACTTCCCACTCAGCTATTTTAACTCTCATGAAAAGAAGAGAAACGGAGTCGGAATCCTCATTCACCGATCACTACCCTTTAAACTCCTTCACTCCATTTCAGATACAGAAGGCAGGATCCTCATCTTAGTTGGTCTCATACATAATAGACCTGTTACACTTGTGAACGTCTATGCCCCCAACACCCATAAGACTAAATTCTTTACCAAATTAAAATCAATGGTGCAAGAAGCCGGCAAGGGGGTCATAATCCTGGGCGGAGACCTTAACACCACATTAGACCCCACTCTAGACACGACATCTGCCAACACCAAAACATCGCCACGTTCCCCTAATTCAGTATTCAAATGCATCAGACATCTGAGATTGATAGATACGTGGAGAATGCAGCATCCCACACAGCGAAACTTCACTTTCTATTCCTTCCCCTGGGCCATGTATTCCAGAATAGACCACCTTTATTTAGATCAATAACATCAGCATTCTACAAACTCTAACGCACACTAGGAATGAACTTAAAACGCTTCTCTACTCTGAAGCTCAGAGGAAGGCTTTACAGCTTAGAAAGAAATACCTATATATAATGTGGGGAGTGGTATACACAAATGCACACCACACCCTTTAGGGTGCGCCTCCCAATTGCCAAAAAATCATATAAGGTAAGTAATCTAGAACCTAGACATAAAACAATGCACACAGTGACAAGGATATAACACCAGATCAATGAACTATACAGTAGGTATAAGTATGTTAAAGTCCATTCATCAAACGAGTCCCACTATCCGGCGGCAGCACTCTGTCAAAGGATGGTCGTCCTGATGGTTAGAAACTGCAAATAGAAGAACACAGAGGCGCCACCATGGCCCAGTACCACCAAAACAGAGAGAAAAGTATATAGAAGGCACTATATATACTCACAAACATCAAGCACCCAGATGGTGCTAGTGGAGCAGGCTGAAACTTCACAGTAGTCCAGCTCACTGATATGCCTCCAAACAGATCCAGTCGGTGTTCCTTGAGAGCCTAAGATCCTATGCCTAGAAAAGAGAAAGGCAAACCAACATGGCCTAGTATTGTTTGCGCCCAGGGAGAATATAGCCCTAATGGGTATACTCACAGGAAACAAAGCACCTCCAGGTGCAATATCAGCAAGCTGGAACCACAAGTCGCCCAGTAGACAAACCACAGCAAGTAATCCTCAACTTCCAGTAGTATAACGATTGATAGGGGAGGGGTATAAAAATCCCCACAACAGATTATTGGGTCAAAATACCACACAAGCAAGTGTATATAAAAGTAAAAATCTTTAATAACACAGCGACGCGTTTCTCAGCCGCCTATGGGCTGTTTCATCAGGCTATAATAAAACATTAAAAAATACACTTGCTATATACCAAATTAAAAAACCTAAAAATCATCTGATTGGACAATCAATTAAAAATCTAGCCAATGTGTGATCATTCTCAATCAATTGCTATGACAACGATTTAGTTAGTATTCGGGTGGATAGGTGTAGCCAGGTGTGCACCTAGTTAACAAACTGATACACCACCTAGCTTGCAGCCCCTGTTGCTAATTGTTGCCATAGTGACCACAATACAATACATACACAATATAGGTTTATCTAGTGACAGTACATACACATGAAAAGTTTATCTCATATACATAACACATTTACATTTGATTAGCACAAAGGAAATAATGACAAGTACCCAATAATTCATTTAGTACCCACCTCCAGAGTTATACTTATGAGAGGGCAATGCGCGACCATAAAAGATAGTCCGGAGCTCATATGTGATCTATACGTGTTTACCAGCCTAATATTCGTAGTATCACCAGCCCCATATGAGAACCTTTGTTGGATTCGATATGTGAGAGCGTATTAAATCTATGTAAAGGAATGGTGATCATCGTATAGTGAGCCGTGTGCAAACCTAGAGCTATCATTATGACATTCTACGTGTCTTAACGTTAAAGCCTGCTTAACATGAGTACCTTCTTGTCAATGTAATTCTTTCCATAACGATCTTTTTTGCCACCAGGCATCTGTTTGCCCTATTGCCTGATCATACTCGATGTTTGTGGAAGACCCCAGACGCCTTCAGATGCGTCTCACTCTCTAACTATGTCATGTTCCAATGTTTAAAAATATCGGAGCTATTCTCCAATCGTGCTAGTGGCTCTAAGGGGAGTGTACACCCGCTCCAATGAGAATGCTTGTTGTGGGAGGGATAAGAACCTGATCAAATCCTATTCCTATTCAACTAACATGCGTGTTGGCCCCGGAGATGGGAGCGCGTATGAGAACACTCTTCATCACACTCTTACGGCACACCTCCCATTTACTCGGCTCCTATTGGTCCGAGGGCATGTGAGGCGTGCTTACCAACTCTACATAGCCTTTGCAGTAAGCCAGGACAATATTGGTCCTGACCTCGATAAAGTGCCCATATCATATTAAACGCACAGGGATATGTGTCTTATAACTAAAATACAAAATATATATAGATAATGATAAGTAAAAAATAATACAATTTGGTGCTCATGAAATCCTAACATTTAGGATGATATGTCATTGTGTGTTGTATCGTGCACGCGATCGAAGGGGGGGGGGGGGGGTGGGGGGAAGGGAAAAAGAACATGCAAGGGAACTACTTATTAATAGGCCCAGAGATGTATGATACTATTGTATCTCGTTATAATGTACCATACTGGGCTAGCCCACTGTACTCATATAATAGGGATGGTGATAGTATAAAAGGAAGTGATAATAAGACTTATTGGTTATGTGTACTTCTTGGTGTGAAAAAGTGGTGTGTGGGATGCTAATGTGTCATTAGTATGCTAGTGACCCAGTGGTTTTTAACTAGTGTAAACTATTATTTTTATCTGTATAATGTATATATATATACCTTAACCTAAATAAATTATAATTAGTAGACTGTGATAGTCTAATACTGTAGGTGGTGCAATGCCGGTAAGTCTAATATCATACAGTGAGTGGTGCAGTGCCAGTAAGTGACTTATATGTTAATCTAGATTAGATGATGCCTCCCATGTATCCCATAGATAAATCACTAAACTGTTAATGGAAACATTATTATATAATACTTATCATACGTGAGTGTAAGTGGAGTGTCATTGTAACTAATAATGTGTCTAGAAAATACATGTTGATAATAGTAAATAATAATATTAAATAAAAAATGAAATAAATTAAATGACTGGTAATGAGAACTCATATGGTGCTCATGGTGATCTGACCATATAAATGAATGAAAGATAGAATATATTAATATATAATATAATAAAATATGTTAGGGGTGTGAGAATTAACTGACATCTATGTACAGGGAATTGACACTTTGTGAGTCAATATTTAACTAGCCTTGAGTGATGGCGGTTATTTATTACCGAGCATACAACCTACTGGTAACTAAAGGAACCAATCTCATAATCCATCATTAGGGGAGAACACTTGTGGACAAGAAAGAGGGGGAGAGGGAGAGTGGGGTATGATGTCCCCATCCCCTAGCACCCTAGATTGTTCTGTCTTCAGAATGCCGCCATGTCAAGGTTCTCATTGAGACCATCTGGCTGTAGAGTTTGTAGTTTTTTGATCCAGAAGGTCTCTCTTTTTCTGAGAGTAAGGAAGGAGTTAGGGAATGATCTAGAAATCGACTCAATAGGTATGATACTCATAGGGTTCTTTTGTTTTTTATGGTAAATTAAACAGTGTCTAGAAACACTGTGGGACTTGGAATGCTTTTTGATGTTATAGGCATGTTCCCCCCATCTTTTTTTTTTTTTTTTTTTTTTTTTTTTTTTTTGATTTTCCGACAGGTACGTCCAACATATTGGACCCCACATTTACAATTCAGGAGGTATATGACGAAAGATGTTTCACATGTCAAAAATCCTTTAATATTGAATGACTCCCCCGTCGTATGTGATGTAAAAGAGGTAGCCTTGTGGGATATGAAGCTGCACATCCCACAGCGTTTCCTACAACATTTGGATATTCTGTTTTTAGGAGTAACAGAACTTCCGGGGATTACTTCCCCCCATGGGTTAGTGAGCCCACCGTTAGTGGAGGTGTGCTTGTCCCTAACAACCTTGCTAGGGGCTAGCACATTTTTTAGAGTAGGTGCTCTCCTGAACACCACTTTTGGCTTGGTTCCTATAATTTCCTTGAGCGTTGGGTCATTTCTTAAAACTGACCAATGTTTGTTCAGAATTTTAGTAATCTGATGATGGTTAGAGTTATATTTAGTGATGAATAAAGGCGGGTTACTTTCTTTAAATGCTTCTTGATGTCTGTAGTTCTTAATGAAATAACCTGACCTGTCCTCGTTCCTGACCCTGAGAGTTTCGCGATTTATCAGGTCCTGTGGATAACCTTTCTCAAGAAACCTTTCGCCAATTATTGTGGCTTGTGAGTCATAATCCTCCAGAGTGGAACAATTTCTTCTAATTCTCCTAAATTGTCCATATGGGACATTGTTCTTCCAGCACTTATAGTGATTGCTCTCATAATGGAGAAAGCTATTGCAATCAACAGTTTTGAAGAAAGTTCTTGAGGAGACCTTACCATCTGGTGTCTTCCCCAGAACAAGATCTAAAAATTCAATTTCCTCTTTTTTTATATTGTGGGTAAAAGAAATCCCAAAAGTGTTGTTGTTCAAGTGGTCTATAAATCCCCTGATGTCTTCTTCTGACCCTTTGAAAATGAATAGCAAATCATCAATATAACGGCCATAGAACACCAGGTTCGCTCCATATTGGGTATCATAAATGTAATGACATAGTTAGAGAGTGAGACGCATTTGAAGGCGTCTGGGGTCTTCCACAAACATCGAGTATGATCAGGCAATAGGGCAAACAGATGCCTGGTGGCAAAAAAGATCGTTATGGAAAGAATTACATTGACAAGAAGGTACTCATGTTAAGCAGGCTTTAACGTTAAGACACGTAGAATGTCATAATGATAGCTCTAGGTTTGCACACGGCTCACTATACGATGATCACCATTCCTTTACATAGATTTAATACGCTCTCACATATCGAATCCAACAAAGGTTCTCATATGGGGCTGGTGATACTACGAATATTAGGCTGGTAAACACGTATAGATCACATATGAGCTCCGGACTATCTTTTATGGTCGCGCATTGCCCTCTCATAAGTATAACTCTGGAGGTGGGTACTAAATGAATTATTGGGTACTTGTCATTATTTCCTTTGTGCTAATCAAATGTAAATGTGTTATGTATATGAGATAAACTTTTCATGTGTATGTACTGTCACTAGATAAACCTATATTGTGTATGTATTGTATTGTGGTCACTATGGCAACAATTAGCAACAGGGGCTGCAAGCTAGGTGGTGTATCAGTTTGTTAACTAGGTGCACACCTGGCTACACCTATCCACCCGAATACTAACTAAATCGTTGTCATAGCAATTGATTGAGAATGATCACACATTGGCTAGATTTTTAATTGATTGTCCAATCAGATGATTTTTAGGTTTTTTAATTTGGTATATAGCAAGTGTATTTTTTAATGTTTTATTATAGCCTGATGAAACAGCCCATAGGCGGCTGAGAAACGCGTCGCTGTGTTATTAAAGATTTTTACTTTTATATACACTTGCTTGTGTGGTATTTTGACCCAATAATCTGTTGTGGGGATTTTTATACCCCTCCCCTATCAATCGTTATACTACTGGAAGTTGAGGATTACTTGCTGTGGTTTGTCTACTGGGCGACTTGTGGTTCCAGCTTGCTGATATTGCACCTGGAGGTGCTTTGTTTCCTGTGAGTATACCCATTAGGGCTATATTCTCCCTGGGCGCAAACAATACTAGGCCATGTTGGTTTGCCTTTCTCTTTTCTAGGCATAGGATCTTAGGCTCTCAAGGAACACCGACTGGATCTGTTTGGAGGCATATCAGTGAGCTGGACTACTGTGAAGTTTCAGCCTGCTCCACTAGCACCATCTGGGTGCTTGATGTTTGTGAGTATATATAGTGCCTTCTATATACTTTTCTCTCTGTTTTGGTGGTACTGGGCCATGGTGGCGCCTCTGTGTTCTTCTATTTGCAGAAATACCTATATGAAGGGAATCGCTCGGGGAGAATCCTTGCAAACACCCTCAAACACCCTCAAAGACAGAACTTACCACACACACATCCATGGATTGCGGACCCCACTCGGAGAGCATATACATGACAGCAAGGCCATTGCTATGCACTTTAAAAACTTCTACCATCAACTATACAACTTAGAGACTAATACTTCCCCAACACAAACCCAAAAGATGATAGAATACATAAACTCAGCCAACCTGAATAAACTTACACAGGCACAAACAAAGGACCTGGAAAGGCCTATAACTTTATCAGAAATATTGAAAGCTATCAAAGACCTCCCCACAGGGAAAAGCCCAGGCCCGGACGGTCTTACTAACCTATATTACAAGACATTTAAGAACATATTAGCCCCACACCTACTGAAACACTTCAATGCTCTAGATGAGAATAACCACCTCAGCGACGACTCCTTGACAGCACACATATCGGTGATCCTAAAACCTGACAAATCCCCGGAAGAACCAGCCAACTACAGACCGATCTCACTCCTGAACACTGATATTAAAATACTGGGAAAAATATTGGCAAATCGTTTAAACTCAGTACTACACGACATAATACACACGGACCAAGTGGGTTTTGTTCCGGACCGCGAAGCGAGGGACAACACCCTTAGGGCGCTGACACTTATCGAATACACAAAATATCACAATATTGAGGCAGTGCTTATAGCCATAGATGCAGAAAAAGCATTCGACCGGACAGATTGGCAATTTCTTAAACTAACACTAAAAAACATAGGATTCGGACCAAAAATAATAAACACCATTTTCAATCTATATACCCACCCTAGTGCAAAAGTAAAAGTAAATGGGATTTTATCAGATAAGCTTCCAATACACAATGGCACACGCCAGGGATGCCCCCTATCCCCAATCCTCTTCATCCTAATGATGGAAGTGTTCGCCTCACGTGTGCGCCAGAATCAATACATTCAGGGGATCTTGATAAACAAGCAGGATTACAAAGTCGCGCTATACGCGGACGATGTATTGTTCACTGTATCATCCCCGCTAACAACCATCCCAAAGATCCTGACAGAACTTGAAGAGTTTGGCAAATATACCAACTTTCTTGTTAACAAGCAAAAATCTGAGATTCTAAATATTGCATTACCAAATGCCAAATTTAAATCCCTGTCGACAATCTGCCCGCTTCGGCTAAAATCAGATACCATAAAATACTTAGGGATCCACCTTTCCCCCAACCAGACGACATTATTTGACAGAAACTACAATACACTCTTACTCAACACACAACGTGACCTGAAGACATGGGCAAATAAACCACTATCCTGGTGGGGCAGGATACAAGCCATTAAAATGACCACACTACCTAGAATCCTTTACATTTTGCAAACCCTCCCACTCCACCTACCAAGCTGGTACATAAACAGGATTCAGAGAAGCCTTAATGTGTTTGTTTGGGGTAAATGCAGACCACGAATCAATAGGAATACGATGTATAGACCAAATAAAGCTGGTGGTTTGGGCCTACCTAGAGTAGAGGAGTACTACCAGGCAGTGACACTACAAAGGATACTAGATTGGCATAAAGCGCAAGAGCGTAAAGCATGGGTCACATTAGATTCACACATCCTAAAGGCACCACTAGTACACGCCCTATGTTGGATATCCAAAGACCTAAGACCCCCCCAGTGCTGGCATCTTGAAATCCATAGGCAACTCTTTAAGATTTGGGATCACATAATCGCTACCAAACCGCACATTACCACTTACAGGTCACCGCTCTTCCCAATAGCTTTAAATATAGAAATGATAGGAGGACTAGATAAAGGTTTCAAGCGGCTGACTGAATGGGACTATACGATCAAACTGCTAAAATTTACAGAAGCAGGCAAACTATTAGAAAGAGATAAATTGGCAGATCTTGCAGGTGGCAGATTCACCAAATGGCTGAAATATGCCCAACTACAACACTACATACATACATCTCCATTTAAGTCGGACCTGCTGAGAAAGCCCACTGCTTTTGAACAGATGTGTCATAGCGGAATCATACCTAGAGGTACGCTCTCGATTTCTCGCAAGCTTCTAATAGATACCCATGCAGACATTCTACCACCCTACACAGCTAAATGGCACCTCGACCTTAAAGACAACATAGACACAGAAAAATGGAATAAAATCTTTAGCTCCCTCAAAAAATCCTCAACATCCCCCGCGATATTAGAATTAAACTTTAAAATCCTTCTCCGGTGGTATCTGACCCCATCGAGACTAGCGAGCATCTACCCCAACACGTCCAGCTTATGCTGGTGTGGCTGTGGAAACCATGGCAATTTAATCCACATGTGGTGGCAATGTCCAAAAGTCCGCCCGCTGTGGAACGCAGTGGAATCCTATTTTAGACGAAGTACACACACCGAATTTACACTGACCCCACACATAGCCCTACTAAACGATCTACCTAAAATGACCTGCTGTCTGAAAAGGCTAGTGCTACAGATAGGACTCAACAGCGCAAGAAAACTAATAGCGCGCCACTGGAAAAAACCTAGCACCCCGAGCGAAGTTATGTGGGTGGAAGAGGTAGATGAACAATTCTCCTTAGAGACATATTGTTACTTATGCCGTAACAAAAAAGACACTATATTGAACGCTAAGCTCCTATGGCAAGAGTACTTGTGAGACTATCTACCCCCCCATAACACACACATACAGCATGTTAGCAGATCTAGTTCCCCAAACAAATAGTTTTGTAGATATCAAAAATACTCAATCTGAGACCCACTGACCTGCACCGACGATAAGACCAACATTCAGGGAGGAGAGGAGCGCTGAACCGCCACAGCCATTTAAACCGCTAATGATTGTAAGAAAGAGATGCATACCTCTACCAGTTCTACATAGAGAACAGAGGATACTTGTTATAAGTTTGTTATAATTTCCTTTTCCTTTTTTTGTTCAGATTATGTTACTAGTTTAATCACTTTTTCCAGCTGAAGGAAGCTCAACTAATTACAAATAGAACCTTAATATTGATGGCACTCACTGTGTCTTAATACTGAGACACCCCGCACACTCAACTGGGAAAGAGAATTATTTATTGTTTTCAATGTTGTATTTGACGATAATAATGTAACAATTCTTGGTTGTTGCTTCCTGACTTGTACACTTCTAATAAAAACAATAAATAAATAAAAAAAAAAAGTAACACACATAAACAGAAGGGATTTGACCCCCTTGACAGCCGTCATGTTCTGCTCCATATTTGGAATGTATTGAGACATAGGAGGCCTTTTACATTTAACTAACACTCCTAGAATTTGAAAAAAACTGGACATTTAAGTGTCCAGTATTTGTGTGAAGATTTTACTGGACAGCCTGCTAAACTACTGGACTGTCCAGTTTAATACTGGGCACATGGCAACACTAGCAGTGATGTAGAAAGCAGTCCCACATGCACTCTTCATAGTCTTCCAAGCCCACTCCCGATATTTTAAGTAATGCACTTAGAAGCCACTCGAATGTAAACAATGAATCACAAGCTGCAAGGAGGCAAGTTATTGAAAAAATATAATAAATGTAAGTAACCAGATTTTTTTTTTAAAAAAGGAATCAAATAGCAATAAATCTTTACAAACACTAGTTTCAGTTATAGGAAAAAAATGTGCTCTAATCAAAGATCCCACAAAGATACAGTTGTGTTGAACTATAACTTGTAAAGAGTGATTATGAACTTGCGTACAAAATTACTGATAACAATTATATAAATGGGAATCCAGTTTAGAAGTAAATGCACACAGAGACCTACTGATCAGAAGAACTTTATGTGATCGGAGCAACATCCATCTAGTTATGTGAGCCGTGTTAAAAACATTTAATAGCCATGTGCACTCAACGGCCACTTTATTAGGTACACCTGTTCAATTGCTTGGTAATACAAATTGCTAATCAGCCAATCACATGGCAGCAACTCAATGCATTTAGGCATCTAGATGGGGCGAGGACGACTTACTGAAGTTCAAACTGATCATCACAATGGGGAAGAAAGAGGATTTAAGTGACTTTGAACGTGGTATGGCTTTTGGTGCCAGAAGGGCTCGTCTGAGTATTTAAAAAACTGCTGATCTACTGGTATTTTCACGCACAACCATCTCTAGGGTTTACAGAGAATGGTCCGAAAAATAGAAAATATCCAGTGAGCGGCAGTTGTGTGGACGAAAATGCATTGTTGATGTCAGAGTTCAGAGGTCAGAGGAGAATAGGCAGACTGATTCAAGATGATAGAAAGGCAACAGTAACTCAAATAACCACTTGTTACAATAAAGGTATGCAGAATACCATTTCTGAATGTAAAACACGTCGAACCTTGAAGCAGATGGGCTACAGCAGGAACAGGAAACTGAGGCTACAATTCGCACAGACTCATCAAAATTGGACAACAGAAGATTGAAAAAACGTTGCCTGGTCTAATGAGTCTCGATTTCAGCTGCAACATTCAGATGGTAGGGTCAGAATTTGTCATAAACAACATGAAAGCATGGATCCATCCTGCCTTGTATCAACGGTTCAGGCTGGTGGTGGTGGTGTAATGGTGTGGGGGATATTTTATTGGCACACTTTGGACCCCTTAGTACCAATTGAGCATCGTTTAAACGCCACGGCCTAACTGAGTATTGTTGCTGACCATGTTCATCCCTTTATGACTACAGTGTACCCATCTTTTGATGGCTACTTCCAGCAGGATAATGCACCATGTCACAAAGCTCAAATCATATCAAACTGGTTTCTTGAACATGACAATGAGTTCACTGTACCCCAATGGCCTCCACAGTCACCAGATCTCAATCCAATAGAGCACCTTTGGGATGTGGTGGAACGGGAGATTTGCATCATGGATGTGCAGCCGACAAATCTGCAGCAACTGTGTGATGGTATCATGTCAATATGGACCAAAATCTCTGAGGAATGTTTCCAACACCTTGTTGAATCTATGCCATGAAGAATTAAGGTAGTTCTGAAGGCAAAAGGGGGTCTAACCCGGTACTAGCACGGTGTACCTAATAAAGTGGCTGGTGAGTGTAAATGGTAATCAAACATGCCCTACTATACTTTTAATATATTTGAAATCTTTATAATATTACTGGCAGTAGAAATTTGTTATTCAAAGTAGAAGGCAGCTGATCTCCCCATAAGAATTAAAACAGTGCACACTCGCCTCATTAGATTGCACACAGTGCGCTGATGCTGTATTAAGTTTAAAGGCTACAATATACCACACCAGTGCAGCAGACCCATGAGTTTACTGTGTAAATTCTAATGGTGTGAATGAAAGACAGTATGCTCCTTAGGTAAAAAAAACACTCTAATCACATCATAAAGCATTGCTTTCATGGTGTCATGTGCCATAATGGTATAAAGTGAATGATACACAATAACGAACAGTATTCCAGGGAAACATTTATAAAAAAAAAAAACACATAACAACATAAAAAATCTTTGAATGTAGATATAACATTTTCCAAGTAGCCATCCATTGGATATGCGATTTAAATTTGTCATTTGAGTGCTGTACCTCAAAATACAGTTTTTAGGACCGTTACCAGGATAACCAACCAGCATGCAGATAATAAGCTTGTCATCAATTGTATATATATATATATATATATATATATATAAAGAATGATAATGTGTTTTTATTTAATTTTGTTTGTTTTTTGTTATCCTGATATCCTTGCCAGTGGAACTTGTTTTTATAGAGTGAGAAATTAGCAGTTTTGAGATACAGTAGATGAAGGTCCTTTGATTATGACACATGGCTGTGACAATGGGTGATTACAAATGTTTATGAATTTGAAAACGTTTGAATTGCAAGGTTGCTGTTTTTCATGAAATTATTCGTTTCAGGAATGAGTTTAATTGAATCTAAACTCTGTGCACCTTACAATATATTACTATAACAGCAATAACTTTATTTACTAGCAGCATTTTTGCTAACAAATGTACAGGACAAATACCTCCATTCAAAACTGAAATAGTCGTGTGTGTTCCAAAGTTTTATGTCCTTTTAAATGTTTTTGCTGTTTTTTACATCTTTTTGATATGGTTCTATAATAACCTACATCTCCGACCTGTTAGATTTTATATAAGAAAACATCATGACATAGCACCAATCACCATTTCCAAAACTACTTTAATAACCATTACATAAATCCTCACTGACAAAAACAGAACACATTTTACATAAACACTCTTCATTTGCAAAGACAAAGCTCAAACAAACAGATACAGAACTGGCACAGTGTTTCATTTTAGTTGGCAAATATGTAAGCCAAGAGAATATTCATTCTTTTGTAATACATCTTTTAATTAAATCTGGAAAACAATGTGTTACATTGTTGTGAAACCCCTTTTTTAAGTGCTTGAAGGAAAAAATGTTGTTCCAAAATTATTAGTAATTATTGGAGAAACAGAGATACACTGGTTACAAACACATGTTCGTTAGACCAAAACTAATTGGTATATATATATATATATATATATATATATATATATATATATATATATATATATATATATATAGCATTTTGGATGCTAACATTTTTATTAGCATAAAAAGTATATTTTTACAATGTATTTCTGATATTAAATTTACGTCAGATAGGTTTAAAAGTGTGCATGTTTCTTGAGCACTATATGTATATCATTGAAACAAACATTCATGTACTGCTGCAGAATATTGCTCAAGACACATGCACACCCCTGAGCATTTGCCAGGATCTCTCCTTGGTCTCACCATTGTTTTTTACTTTGTGCTGTCCATCTGCATCTCTAAAGTGAACTCTAATATCCTTGTACCTGTATCTGAGCATGCCCAGAGTCGATCCTGGAACCTCAAGTCTCTGGATATTGACTTATTTCCTTGAGCCACTGGAGGGTTCTGTGTCTTTGTGAGGATTATTGAATCCTACTGCCTGCACTGACTGGCTCTCTAGCTCCACCTGCCTGCCAGCTGAAGGCAATTACCTAATCCACAGCCAATAAAAGGCTGCTTCCTGCCAGTTCCTGTGAATAGGACTAGATCTGTTCCTGGGTGCGCTATTACATTTCTCTGATATTGTTACTGACCTTTGCCTGAAATTAGACCTCTACTGTTTGGTGCCTGCCCTTTTTGACCTTTTGGACTGCCTTCTGACTATTCTCTTCCCTTCTGATTTGGAACTGATTTTGTTTCCCTGGATCCTGACCTTGGCCTGTCCCAGACTCCGCACCTGCCTCCTGTTTTGGTGCCGTACTGCCCAGCTTGTTTCCGACATACTGCCTGTCTGATGACTCATCATGTGTTCCTTTAAGTATCCTTGGATTCCTAAAGTATCCTTCACTCTCAGTGAAACCCTTAGAGTGTCATGTCCTGGGTTTTAATTAGGGAGCTTGGACAGTGTTACTTCTAGCCACTTCTTAGCTGCTGGATCCTTTCCTGGACTGATGTTTACCTCTAGCCTGATAGAATATATGGGCCATATTATGGACCCCGTGGAAGTGGCTAATACAGTAACTCATCAGGGACAATTGTTTGGAGCCCATGCTATCTAGCTACAAATCCTGGATAATCTTTTAGATGTTACACAGGAAGTGATGCTACACTTTATGGGGGAATCTTTTAGATGTTACACAGGAAGTGGAGGGGAATCTTTTAGATGTTACAGAGCAAGTGATGCTACACTTTATGGGGGAATCTTTTAGATGTTACACAGGAAGTGGAGGGATTTGGCGCCCAAACAATACAATAAATCAATTAAACTACCATATAGGCTACTTCTAAACTGTATATAAGGCTAGCTGCCATTACCAATATTCTAGTCTTGAGAAAGGCCCTTTTTTGAGGGCAGAAACTCGTTGACATATTGGTAAGCATTACTTTAATCTTTACTTCATTCTCATATTGGATACACTATGTTGTGAATTTCTTTTTTTACAGGGACACTTTTTAGGATACCATAGGAGCAGCTGACAGGTGCTAGGATCCAATCAGCTACTTCAGCTACCACACTCAGGAATATGGATCCGTTAAAGTAACTAACATTGGAAGGAATCAATTTCCTCACTTTCACCTTGCTTTTCATCACCCATTTTTTCAATTTTTTAGTTTTGATTGACTTATTTTTGTTCTTCACTAACATTTGTGGATCAACTTTTTGAACACTTTTTTGGATTATATTTTATTTTTTATGTTATTGCATATTGTGTATTTTATTTTTTATGTTATTGCATATTGTGTAATTTATTTAATTATATCTTAACCTCACTGGATTAAGTAGCTAGCCTTTTTATATCCATTTGCACTCACTCACTATTTGATCGTATCTATACAATTATTTTGCTACCCCCCCCCTTTTTTTTTTGCACTGCAGTGCATTTTTCTATTTTTTGGAACACTATTTTTGAACACTATTGTTTGTATTATTGTTTATTAGTTTTTTGCTTGATGCACTTGTTATAGTTGTACTTAGGCTAATTCTGTTTTATTAGTATACACTCACTTTAATTCTGGTGTACCACTCACACTGATCACCTGTTATTACCTCTGTTTTTATTGTAATTATCAGCTTTGGCCCTTTGAGCCGCTTCTGTAAGATATTCCTGTATTTGTAATTTTATTTATATGTGCTTTTTACATTTTTTATATATAGTCTTTTATTACTGATGCTTTTTAACATGGCTCATTAAATAATCTTTTATCTCTCTGTGAGTATATTTATCCCTTGGCCTCTTGTTGGCGCTGTATTCACTTCTTACTACTTGTGCATATTTTTTGGAGGTTGGTTAGGATCTCTGTTTGGATACAGCTTGGGGATTACCTTAGCGCTTGTACACTGGGTAGTGGTAGACCACTTTTCTAAGATGTCATACTTCATTGCATTGTCTAAACGGCCTACAGCAAGACAACTATCAGATCTTCTCATCAGTCACGTGGTGAGTTTCCATGGTCTACCTGTTGATATAGTATCCGACAGGGGTGCACAGTTTGCCTCGCATTTCTGGAAGGCTGTATAATACAAACTGGGTATAACAGTTTCCTTGTCTTCCTCTTACCACCCCCAGTCAAATGGGCCATCTGAGAGGACTAATCAGACTCTGGAGACTTACTTGCAATTGTATTCAACCCCTTCTCAGGGCAACTGGGCCTCATTACTTCCACTAGCTGAATTCACTTATAATTCAATATACCATGCCTTCATCAAAACCACTGCATTGCTGCTTTTGGTTACATCAATGGGTTTTTTACTTTAAGTTCTCCTACTACTGATACTCCTTCTGCCAATCATTGTGTTACAGTACTCACTCAAGATTGGTGTTGGATACATTGGATGCTGCAGGCTTTGATTAACACTTAGAAAAAGACTGCTGATCAACACAGGTATCGGTCTCCAAGTTTCCATATCAAAGTATGGTTATCAAATAAAAACTTATGGTTACGTTGTTTCCTCTAAGTTGGACCCATATTTTATTGGTCCATTTTGAGTGGTACAATGGATAAATTATGTTTCTTATGTTTCTTCTACTCTCCTCACTTCTGGTACACCCATTTTCTCATGTTTTCTTTGCTACAACCATACATTTCTAACTGTTTTACCCCTAGAGTCGATCAACACCGGTAATAGTAGACAGTACCCCAGAATATGAAGTCGAGCGTATTGTGGACAGTAAGCATTGGGGTCATGGACTATTTTTTCTTGTACACTGGAAAGGGTACCCATCATTGAACACTCTTGGGTAGCAGCCAAATATTTACATGCACCCTATCTGGTAAAATACTTTTATTGTACCCAGAGTGTGCCTGAAGTCGACCTTGGAACCTCCAGTCTCTTGACATTGGCTTATTCCCTTGAACCACTGAAAGGCCTTGGGTCTTTCTGAGGATGATTGAATTCTACTGCCTTCACCGGCTGGCTCTCTTGCTCCACCTGCCTGCCAGCTGCAGGCAGTTACCCAATCAGCAGCCTATTCAAGACTGCTTCCTTCCAGTGATCATGTATAGGACTAGATCTGTTCCTATGTGTGCTATTACATTTCTCTGATATTGTTGCTGACCTTTGCCTGAATTTGGACCTCTGCTGTTTGCTGCCTATCCTTTGACCTTTTGGACTGCCTTCTGACTATTCTCTTGCCTGCTGATTTGGAACTGATTTTAATTCCCTGGATACTGCCCTTGGCCTGTCCCAGACTTCTCTCCTGCCTCCTGTTTTGGTGCCTTACTGCTCGACTGGTTTCTGACATACTGCCTGTCTGATGACTCATCCTGTGTTCCTGCAAGAATCCTTAGCTTTTTACAGTATCTTTAACTCTCAGTGAAACCCTCAGAGTGTCAAGTTCCGGGTTTTATTCAGGGAGCTTGGACAGTGTTACTTCTAGTCACTTCTCAGCCTCTGGGTCCTTTCCTGGACTGATGTTTAACTCTAGCCTGATAGTCTGTCTAATTTCATGAATTGCCTGCACCTGAATCTGACCATGTCCCTGGTTTGGGCCTTTAAGAACCCATAGCATGGTAACTGAGGCTATTTGTAGCAAAAATCCAGCTTTCTGTACCAACAATATCAGCAAAGGGCTACAGGGGAAAGTATGTCTCTTTGCAGATGATACAAAAATTTGCAACAGAGTGGATGTTCCAGGGGGGGTAGACAAAATGAGAAGTGATATACAACAATTGGAGGATTGGACAAACGACTGGGATCTAAAGTTTAACACAGCAAAGTGTAAAATAATGCATTTAGGGAAGAAAAATCCAAATGTTAATTACAGACTCAATGACACTTTACTGACTGTTACAGATGAGGAACAGGACTTGGGAATTATTATTTCAGATGATTTAAAACTTAGTAAACAATGTAGTAATGCAGCGAGTAAGGCTAGCAGAATGCTTGGATGTATTGGTAGAGGTATTTGCAGCAGAAATAGCAAGGTTCTTATGCCACTTTATAGATCATTAGTTAGGCCGCATCTTGAGTATTGTGTGCCGTTCTGGAGGCCATATCTTCAGAAGGATATTAACAAACTTGAATCTGTGCAAAGGAGGGCTACCAAAATGGTACATGGTCTAAAAAATAAAACTTACCAGGATAGGCTCAATGACCTAAATATGTATAGCTTAGAGGAGAGAAGGGAAAGAGGTGATATGATAGCAACTTTCAAGTACATTAAAGGGTTTAGTAAAACTGAGGCTGTGGGTATTTTACATAAAATAGAAAATTCAAGAACAAGGGGTCATGAGCTCAAGCTAAAGGGTAGTAGATTCAGGAGTAATTTGAGGAAGCACTTCTTTACAGAAAGAGTGATTGATTTATGGAATAAACTTCCTCAAGAGGTAGTAGCAACAAACACTGTGGGGGACTTTAAAAATGCATGGGACAAGCATAGGGCTATCCTACGAACTAGATAAGTTTATACTGTTAGGTAAGGTCGGGCAGACTTGCTGGGCCTATGGCTCTTATCTGCCGTCAATATCTATGTTTCTATGTTTCTATGTAACAATGGCTTGTTCTTACTTTTCTGGCTCTCGTCAATCCTTAAAGGGACATTATACACTAGATTTTTCTTTGCATAAATGTTTTGTAGATGATCCATTTATACAGCTTTTTTTATGTATAGTTTTCCTTATTTTTAAATAACATTGCACTGATTTTCAGATTCCTAACCAAGTCCCAAAGTTTTAGGAGAATACTGATGTATACCTACTCCAGCTTGCTCCTGTTTGTGTAAAGAGTCTTTTCATATGCAGAGGAAGGGAGAGGGGGGATGTGTCTGCTTCTTTTGCTATAGAACCACTTGCAGTGCGCGTTCTAGCTAACCTTTTCAACAGTGCTAAACTGAAAGCTTCTAAGTACGTTTTTAAAAGGTTTTATACTGTATTTTATATCCTTATCTGTGCATATTATTCTTTATAGTAGTGTCTATTATATGCAGTTAAATGAAAATTGGTGTACACTGTCCCTTTAAATTCAGCTTGTTGTCACAATTTTGCTATTGTCTTCGACTTGCAAGTGCTGCTATCTCAGCTTGTTCTATACATTCCTGCCTGTATCAGCTAATGGATTCCAGCACGTCTGAGCACGAGGATCTTTACTGCCTATTACTTAGGTATGCTGTCTAAAGAATGGATAGTAATAGAAAGAGATATGTTTGATAACAGGAGCAAATTGTTAAGGACCTTGAAAGTTTTTCATTTAGACTTCCATGCCCCTTTGCAGACTTCATAGAGGCAGCCACCACTGAATTCATTAATAAAAGCTGCAAGTTGTTTCACTTAGAAAATAATGGAAGTCCTTCAACTTCTTTCAGGATACTGCAAGTATCCTTGGTTCCTATACATTAGTGAAGACACCGTATTTAACAAGCACTTGGTTCCTATACTTTAGTGAAGATACCGTATGTAACAAGCACTTGCTTCTTGGTTCCTATACTTTAGTGAAGACACCGTATTTAACAAGCACTTGCTTCTTGGTTCCTATACATTAGTGAAGACACCGTATTTAACAAGCACTTGCTTCTTGGTTCCTATACTTTAGTGAAGACACCGTATTTAACAAGCACTTGGTTCCTATACTTTAGTGAAGATACCGTATTTAACAAGCACTTGCTTCTTGGTTCCTATACTTTAGTGAAGACACCGTATTTAACAAGCACTTGCTTCTTGGTTCCTATACTTTAGTGAAGACACCGTATTTAACAAGCACTTGCTTCTTGGTTCCTATACATTAGTGAAGACACCATATTTAACAAGCACTTGCTTCTTGGTTCCTATACTTTAGTGAAGATACCGTATTTAACAAGCACTTGCTTCTTGGTTCCTATACTTTAGTGAAGACACCGTATTTAACAAGCACTTGCTTCTTGATTCCTATACATTAGTGAAGACACCGTATTTAACAAGCACTTGCTTCTTGGTTCCTATACTTTAGTGAAGACAACGTATTTAACAAGCACTTGCTTCTTGGTTCCTATACATTAGTGAAGACACCGTATTTAACAAGCACTTGCTTCTTGGTTCCTATACTTTAGTGAAGATACCGTATTTAACAAGCACTTGCTTCTTGATTCCTATACATTAGTGAAGACACCGTATTTAACAAGCACTTGCTTCTTGGTTCCTATACTTTAGTGAAGACAACGTATTTAACAAGCACTTGCTTCTTGGTTCCTATACATTAGTGAAGACACTGTATTTAACAAGCACTTGCTTCTTGGTTCCTATACTTTAGTGAAGATACCGTATTTAACAAGCACTTGCTTCTTGGTTCCTATACTTTAGTGAAGACACCGTATTTAACAAGCACTTGCTTCTTGGTTCCTATACTTTAGTGAAGACACCGTATTTAACAAGCACTTGCTTCTTGGTTTCTATACATTAGTGAAGACACCATATTTAACAAGCACTTGCTTCTTGGTTCCTATACTTTAGTGAAGACACCGTATTTAACAAGCACTTGGTTCCTATACTTTAGTGAAGACACCGTATTTAACAAGCACTTGCTTCTTGGTTCCTATACAT